>NC_090405.1:26485611-26785611 GCF_036365525.1 Heterodontus francisci | reverse complement strand
AAAATAATGTAAAAGCATCTATATTCTTGCACTGTACTTAATAATCTCCATCTTCCTATCCTTACAGAGTGCAATGTCGTCGACCCTGAAATTGATTCCAGAATCTCATAGAATCTTAGACTCATAGAAAGTTTAAGGCACAGAAAGAGGCCACTTGGCCCTCAGACAATTTCAGCCCAGTTCTGATGAAAGGTCACAGACCACAAACGTTAACTCTGTTTCTCTCTCCACAGATGCTGCCAGACCTGCTGAGTATTTCCAGCATTTTCTGTTTTTATTTCAGATTTCCAGCATCTGCAGTATTTTGCTTCTGTGTTAATTTGAAAGTTAAAACTGAACCACCTGTTTACAATTCACACTGGGGTCTCCCATGAAATGATTCTGTATAATATTGATATAATGAATACAGATTCCGACACAGAGCTTCCTGTGGGGAATTGGGGATATGAAAACCAGCAGACTCTGCAGGGATTTCCACTGGGAGCACAAATTCACAAAATCTACCTTTTATATATCGATTCATTTTAATTGTCCTTCTGGAAAATTATTTTGCAACAATTTAAACATCAACCCACAGCTCCATGACTGGGTCAATTATGAGGTCATCCTCTGACAAGTCATGTGACAGCTGGAGCCACAAGACATCAGAACCAGATTTGTGACTGGATTAAAACCCGGAATCCTGTCCCAATAGCTTTTCAAATAAAGCTGTTGCTGTTTGAAAACACAGCAGTTAAACTTTCTGCCTGACCATGAGGGGAGCTGGGGAGAAATTTACAAAACTCAATCCTTCAACAAAATAGTTCAAAAATCATTCATATCGAAATCATGTGAGGATTTATATGCAGGAGAGAAACAAGCAGATACAGAAAGTACAGAGGAGAGCTGAAAAAGGAAATGAGATCAGCAAGAGAATGTATGAGAAAAGATTAGCAGGTCACATAACTGGGAATACTGAAGGCTTTTACCAAAATATGGACAGTCAATGAAAGGGTGGGTCAATTAGGAGATCCTGTGGAGACAGAGGGTGTGGCTGAGGCACTAATTAAGTATCACAAAATAAGCGGATGCTGCAAATGTCACAGTAAAGGAGGAGGAAATGAAGAAATTGGACAGGATGAAAATAGATAAAGAGGAGACAATTACAAGGTTGGCAGCTCTCACAGTGGAAAAGTCACCCAGTTTGAATGGGCTGCATCCTGGGTTGCTGAGGGAAGTAAGGGTGGAAATATCAGAGACTCGAACCACAATCTTTCAATCCTCCTTAAATATGGGAATGTTGCCAGAGGACTGGAGGATGCAGGTAAGCTTGGGTAGTTCGATCTCAGTTTAATTTGACCATTTTTATAATATATCCATTGTAATAACTAACAAGGTCAAGAAAGCCATTTTATAATTAACACATGACCAAAGGAGCCATTTTGTGTTCAGTACTAATGTGCCGTGTAGAGGACACTATTTGTGCTTAAACATTAGCACAACACGGGAAGAAACGGTTACCGATTATAAGCTCTCACTCAATTGGTGCAGAGTATGAGCGCCAGGGGTTACTTCTGACAGTTGAAGAGATCATCGCATCTCATTGGATAGCTACCACCCACTCCAAGCTGGGTAGCCTCCAATCAGTTAGGTGCTGTCCTGCCACGACCTGCTTGCTTCAATGGGTGCTTGGAGCTTAGAGAGTCATCTCTCAACAGGCGGATCGATAATCAATGCACCAAGAAAAACAAGCTCAACAAAGAAGACACCAGTCCTTCGCATCGCAAGCTGGAATGTAAGGACCATGTGTCCTGGCCTTACTGACACCCTTCTGCAGGTTGATGACACACACAAGACAGCTGTGATTGACAAGGAACTCACAAGGCTCAATGTGGACATTGCTGTGCTGCAAGAAACTAGACTCGTTCAAAGTGGATCCCTCAAAGAGAAACATTACATCTTCTTCTGGCAGGGGAAAGCCCAAGAGGCAACTCGTGAGCATGGAGTGGTTTTCACAGTAAAAAACACGCCACTTGAGATGAGTGAACCACCCACAGTAGGCTCAGAGAGACTTCTTACTCTTCACTTGTCAACAAGCGTGGGCCCAGTTAATCTCATGTGCATCTATGTCCCGACACTCACCTCCACCCCAGATGTCAAGGATCAATTCTATGTGACACTTGATACTGCCATCAGTAGAATTCCCAGCACTGAGGGACTGTACCTTCTAGGAGACTTCAACACAAGCTTGGGTACTGACTACACAGCTTTGCCAATGTGCATAGAGCACCAGGGAATTGGCAAGATGAATGAAAATGGACAGAGGTTGCTGGAGCTATGCTGTCACCATGGATTCTGTGTGATGAACAGCTACTTCCAGGTCAAGCTGTGCCACAGGGTGTCCTGGAGACATCTGAGATCACGCCACTGGCACCAGCTAGACCTTACCATCACCAGACATACCACCCTCAGCAGTGTCCTCATCACTCACAGCTATCACAGCGCTGACTGTGACACTGACCACTCCCTGGTGTGTAACAAGGTCAGGCTTCAGCCAAGGAAGCTTCATCCATCCAAGAAGAACGTCGTCCTCAGATCAACACTTGACGACCCACTGATCCAGAAAGGACCCAGGAGTTCCTCAACATCCTCGATCAGGCTCTTTCAGACAACAATGCTCAAGGTCTCAGTGCGGTGTCAAAGTGGAATCATCTGTTAACAAGCAGATGGAAAGGTGAGTGGAGCATTACCTTAAACTCTACATAACGGAGAATATTGTCATTGAAGTGGCTCTCAGTGCCATTCCAGACTTCCCTGTCATGGAGGAGCTGGACAGTGACCCCACCATAGTGGAGCTCAACAAAGCCATTGACCATCTTGCCAGTGGTAAAGCCCCGGGAAATGATGGTATTCCACCTGGAATCATCAAAAGTGGAAAAGCGGCTCTACTGCAGTATCTCCATGAACTTCTGTGTCTCTGTTGGAAGGAAAGATCTGCACCTCAAAACATGCGTGATGCAAACATTGTCACCTTGTACAACAATAAGGGGGAATCGCAGTGACTGCAGCAATTAGCGAGGCATCTCCTTGCTAAGTATTGTGGGGAAGGTCTTTGCTCGCATTGCTCTGACCAGATTGCAGACCCTGGCATCACACATCTATCCTGAGTCTCAGTGCAGCTTCAGAGCTGGTAGATCGACAGTCGACATGATTGTCTCACTTCGGCAGTTACAGGAGAAGTACTGTGAACAGTACAGACCACTCTACATTGTCTTTACATATGAACATACGAATTAGGAGCAGGAGTGGGCCACTCGTCCCTTCGAGCCTGCTTCACCATTCAATAAGCTCATGGCTGAACTGATTACTCCACATTTCCATCTACCTCCGATAACCTTTCACCCCCTTGCAGATAAAGAATCTATCCATCTCTCCCTTAAAAATATTCAAAGACTCTGCTTCCACCGCCTTTTGAGGAAGAAAATTCCAAAGACTCACGACCCTCTGAGGGGGAAAATTGCTCCTCATCTCTGTCTTAAATGGGTGACCCCTTATTTTTAAACAGTGACCCCTAGCTCTAGATTCTCCCACAAGGGGAAACATCCTTTCCACATCCACCCTGTCAAAACCCCTCAGGATCTTGTATGTTTCAATCATGTCGCCTCTTTCTCTTCTAACCTCTAGTGGATACGAACCTAGCCTGTCCAATCTTTCCTCGTAAGACAGCCCACCCATTCCATATATTAGTCTAGTAAACCTTCTCTGTACTACCTCCAATGTATTTACATCCTTCCATAAATAAGGAGACCAGTACTGTACTCAGTGTTGCAGAAGAGGTCTCACCAATGCCCTATATAGCTGAAGCATAACCTCCCTACTATTGTATTCAATTCCCCTGGCGATAAATGATAACATTCTATTAGCTTTCCTAATTACGTGCTGTACCTGCAGACTAACCTTTTGCGATTCGTGCACTAGGACACCCAGATCCCCTGCAACTCATATCTCTGCAATCTCTCACCATTTAGATAATATGCTTTTTTATTCTTCCTGCCAAAGTGGACAATTTCCCACTTTCCCACATTATACTCCATTTGCCAGGTCTTTGCCCAGTCACTTAACCTATCTATATCCCTTTGTAGCCCCCTTATGTCCTCTTCACAACCTACTTTCCGACCTATCTTTGTCATCAGCAAATTTAGCAACCATACTTTTGGTCCCTTCATCAAAGTCATTTCGAGAATTGTAGAATGTTGAGGCCCCAGCACAGATCCCTGTGGACCACTCGTTACTTCTTGCCAACCAGAAAATGACCCATTTATGCTGACTCTCTGTTTCCTGTTCGCTAGCCAATCTTCTATCCATGCCAATATGTTACCCCTGACACCATGAGCTTTTATTTTCTGCAATAACCTTTGATATGTCACCTTATCCTTCTGGAAATCGAAATACAATACATCCACCGGTTCCCCTTTATCCACAGCACATGTAACTCCCTCAAAGAACTCCAAAAAATTGGTTAAACATGATTTCCCTTTCACAAAACCATGTTGACTCTGCCTGATTACCTTTATTTTTGCCCTGCTATAACATTTTCAGTAATCGCTCCTAACATTTTCCCTAAGACAGATGTTAAGCTAACTGGCCTGTCGTTTCCTGCTTTCTGTCTCCCTCCCTTTTTGAATAAATGAATTACATTCGCTACTTTCCAATCTAACAGAACCTTCCCGAAGCGAGGGAAATTTGGAAAATTAAAACCAGCGCATCAACTATCTCACTAGCCACTTCAGGACCTGGCGACTTGTCAGCCCGCAGCTCCAACAATTTGTTTAGTACCACTTCCCTGGTGATTGTAATTTTCTTGAGTTCCTCCCTCCCTTCCATTTCCTGACTTACAGCTAATACTGGGATGTTATTTGTATCCTCAATAGTGAAGACCAATCCAAAGTATCTGTTCAATTCATCTGTCATCTCTTAATTATCCATTATTAATTCCCCAGACACACTTTCCATCGGACAAACACTCACTTTGTTAACTCTTTTCTTTTTAAAATATCTATCTAAACTCTTACTAGTTGTCTTTATATTTCTTGCTAGCTTTCTCTCGTACTCTAATTTTACCTTCCTTCTCAATCTTTTAGTCATTCTTTGCTGTTTTTTATATTCTGTCCAATCTTCTGACCTGCCTCCCATCTTTGCACAATTGTAGGCTTTTTCTTTAAGTTTGATAGTATCTTTAACTGTTTTCATTAAAAATGGATGGTGAGTCCCACCTTTGGAATTTTTCTTTCTCGTTGTAATGTATCTATTCTGTGTATTCTGAAATTTTCCTCAAATGTCTGCCACTGCATCTCTATTGACCTATCCCTTAACCTAATTTGCCAGTTCACTTTAGCTAGCTCTGCTTTCATGCCCTTATAATTGCCCTTATTTAAGTTTAAAATACTAGTCTGGGACCCACTCTCCTCTCCCTCAAACTGAATGTAAATTTCAATCATATTATGATCGCTACTACCTCGGGGCACCTTAACTATGAGGTCATTAATTAATCCTATCTCATTGCACAATGCCAGGTCTAGTATAGCCTGCTCTCAGGTTGGCTCCAGAACTTATTTTTCCAAGAAATTATCCCAAAAACATTCTATGGACTCCTCATCTAGGCTACCTCTGCCCATCAGAATTTTCCAGTCTATATGGAGATCAAAATCCCCCATAATTATTGCTGTACCTTTCTGACAAGCTGTCATTATTTCTTTTTTTATACCCCATCCTGCAGTGTGGTTAATGTTAGGTGGCCTGTACACCACTCCCACAAGTGACTTCTTGCCTGTATTATTTCTCATCTCAACTCAAACTGCTTCTACATCGTGATCTCCTGAACTTAGGTCATCCCTCCCTATTGCGCTAATACCATCATTAATTAACAGAGTTACCCCACCACCTTTTCCAAGCTTCCTGTCCTTCCTAAATGCCATGTAACCTCCAATATTCACATCCCAATCGATGTCGCCCTGCAGCCAGATCTCTGTAATAACTATCAGATCGTACTTATTTATTCTATTTGTGCTCTCAGTTCATCTGTTTTGTTTCGAATGCTCCATGCATTCAGATACAGAGCATTTAGTTTTGTCCTTTTATTATTTTTGTAACCTCTAGCCTTATCTGTTGATTTACTCTTAGATTTGTCTGCTCTGTCCCTTCCTGTCACAGTCTGTTTATCATTTCCCATATTTATACCTTTCTCTCTTGCCTTGTCTCTCCTCCTTGATTCACCATATCTTCCCAAATTTGATCCCTTGCCCCCACTATTCAGTTTAAAACTGTCTCTACTTCCCTCGTTATGTGGCTCACGAGAACAATGGCACCAGCACGGTTCAGGTGTAGACCGTCCCAACGGTACAGCCACCTCTTTCCCCAGTACTGGTGCCAATGCCCCACGAACCAGAACCCACTACTACCACACCAGTCTTTGAGCCACGCATTAATTTTTCTAATCTTATTTTTCCTATGCCAATTTGCACATGGCTCAGGTAATAATCCAGAGATGATTAACTTTGAGGTTCTGCTACTTAATTTGCTGCCTAGTTCCTCATACTGACTTTGCAGAACCTCTATCCTTGTCCTGCCTATGTCATTGGTACCGACATGGACCACGACGACTGGATCCTCCCCCTCCCATTGTATGTTTCTCTCCAGCCCTGAGCAGACGTCCTGAATCCTGGCACCGGCAGGCAACACAGCCGTCTGGATTCTTGCTCTTTGCTGCAGAGAGCAGAGTCAATCCACCTTACTATACTGTCTCCTACTACCACTACATTCCTTTTTTCTCACTCTTTGAGCCGCAAACACTTACGACAGATGTGTTTGCCCTGGATCACACTGGCATCCAGGAGCTCCCACATGCTGCAGCTGTGACACATCACCTGTCCTGTCATCCTTAACGTGTTTCAATTAACTACTTAATTATTTTATTCAATTGTTTATTTTATTGTATATTTTATTAAGCTTATACTAGTTTGTTTACTATTTTAAACATTAGGACTAAAATGGACCTTAATCACTTACCAGATGTGCATCAAGCAGGTCGGTTCTTCCAAACCAATCAACTACCTGCTTGCCTGTGATGTCACAGCTTACCAGATCCTCACCAAACAGCTCCTTCCACTGCACCGAAGCAAGAACCAAATCCTGTAAACTCACCCCAGCGGCTCTCTGTTTCCCTGCTCTCACTCTCCATTGTGATGTCATTCCTTGATTTTTTTTACCCCTGCTCCGCTCCTGCCGTGCTCCTCTCTCTCTCGCTCTGTCTCTGAGTCGGTGCTTTTGACACACTTGTTAACTCTCTGTTCTGTCGTGCTCTTCTGTCTCTGGTCCAAAATCTGACTTTGGTGGGATTTGAACCCACAACCTTTGAATGCCTTCTTTATCATTATTTAGAAGTCAAACACGCTATCCATTGCACCACAGAGCCGCACATATTTTGAAAGACATCACCAAGGCCTTTGATCTTGTCAGCAGAGACGGACTCTTCAAACTGCGATGGAAACTCGGCTGCCCTCCTGAACTCTTGGGCATCTTCTCTTCTTTCCACGAGAACATGCACAGTTCCATCAGTTACAATGGAGCAACATCAGACACTTTCAAGATCAGCAGTGGGGTAAAGCAGGGCTGCGCGCTGGCGCCAACTCTCTTCGGAACAGAGGAACATAGGAGTAGGCCATTCAGCCCGTCGAGCCTATTCTGCCATTCAATTCGATCATGGCTGATCATCTACCTCAACGCCCCTTTCCCGTGCTCTCCCCATATCCCTTGATGTCATGAGTATCAAGATTTCTAACAATTTCTGTCTTGAACATGCTCAATGATTGAATTGCCACAGCTCTCTGGGGTAGAGAATTCCAATGATTCACCACCGTCTGAGTGTAGAAATTCAACCCTATCTCAGTTTTAAATGGCCTACTCCTTATTCTGAGACTTGGTCCCCAGATTTTAGACTCACCAACCAGGGCAAACATCCTATCTACATCCACACTGTCACACCCTGTAAGAATTTTATCAGTTTCAATGAGATCACCTCTCATTCTTCGAAACTTTAAGGAATACAGGCCCAGTTTCAGTCCCACCATCCCAGGGATTAGTCTGGTGACCCTCTGTTTCACTCCCTCTATGGCAAGTATATCCTTCCTTAGATGAGGAGACCAAACTATACACAATACTCCAGCGCGGTTTCACCAAGGCTCGATACAATTGCAACAAGACATCTTTACTCCCGTACTCAAGACCCCTCGTGTGAAGGCCAACATACCATTTGCCTTCCTAATTGATTGCTGCACCTGCACAAGAGCTTTTAGTGTCTCATGAACAAGGACACCCAAGTCCCCTTGGACATCAACACTTCCCAACCTCTCACCATTTAAGAAATACTCTGTCTTTCTGTTTATTCCACCAAAGTGGAGAACTTCACACTTATTCACATTATATTCCATCTGCCATGTTCTTTCCCATTCACTTAGCCTCTCCAGGTTCCCTGGAAGCCTCTCTGCATCCTTCTCACAGCTCACACTTCACCTAGCTTTGTGTCATCTGCAAACTTGGAAATATTACATTTAATCCCCACATCCAAATCATTTATTTCGGTTGTTAACAGCTGTGGCTCCAACACTGATCCTTGCAGTACCCCAATAGTAACAGCCTGCCATCCTGAGGAGGACCCGTTATTCCTGCTCTCTGTTTTCGGTCTGTTAACCAATTCTCAATCCATACCAGTATATTATCCTCAATCCTATGTGCTCTAATTTTGTTTACTCACCTCCTGTGTGGGACATTACCAAAGCATCCACTGGTTCTCCTTTATCTGTTCTACAGGTAACATCCTCAAAAAACTCAACGGGTTTTTTCAAGCCTGTTTTCCTTTTCATAAATCTATGTTGACTCTGCCCAATCATATCATTATTTTATAACTGTCTAGTTATCACATCCTTTATAATTGGTGTATTCGTCTCCATGCTGCTATTGTACACTTTCAGTGACTCAGATGGGGGTGTTCACCTGTATATCAGAGCTGACGACAAGCTGTTCATCTTGGCAAGACTCCACTTGGACGTAGAGACTTGGACGTAGAGACTCCACTTTCCATCAACATTGACAACCTCACTTTGGAGGTTGTCAACAGTTCACATACCTTGGATCAGCAATCACCAGCAATCTGTCCCTTGATGCTGAAATCAGCACCAGGATTGTCAATGCTGCAGCTGTCATGTCAAAGTTGAGAAGACGGGTGTGAACCGACAGCAAACTGACCGAAAATACAAAACTCCACGTGTACCAGGCTTGTGTTCTCAGCACCCTCCTTTATAGTAGAGAAGCATCAACAACTTATACAAGCCAAGAAAAGCAGCTGAACAGCTTCCACCTCCACTGCCTCAGATAGATATTGGGCATCTCCTGGCAGGACAGAGTGCCGAATGAGGAAGTACACCAGCATGCAGGGATCCGCAGCATGTTTGCCCTCTTGAGTCAGAGGCGGCTCTGTTGACTGGGCCAAATGAATGACAGTCACATTGCCAAATACATGCTCTGTGGTTAGCTTGCTATAAGCACAAGACCAACAGGTCAGGGAAAAAATCAAGTCATTTGGAGAGGTTTGAGTTAATTAAGGAGAGTGGGCATGGATTTATAAATGGAATTTCATGCTTGATGAATCTAACTGCATTTTTTGATAAACTATCTGAGAAAGTTGATGAAGGGAATGCAGTGGATGTTGTTTATATGGATTTTACAAAAGCATTTTATAAAGTACCACATAAAAGGGTGGTTAACAAAATTGAGGTTCATGGATTAGGAGGGTCAGTGTCCATTTGGATAGGAAATTGGTTTAAGGACAGAAAACAGCGAGTCATATGAAATGGTTCTTGGTCAGACCGGAGGATAGTCGACAGTGGTGTTCCCCAAGGGTCAGTGCTAGAACCATTGCTTTTTTTTGCTACAGATTAATGACTTGGATATTGGAATATCGAGTAGAATCTCAAAATATGCCGATGACACCAAACTTGGAGGAGTGGCAAACAGTGAGGATGATATGAACTGCCTGAAACAGGATAGTTATCGGCTAGTAGGATGGGCAGACAGGTGGCAGATGGAATTTAATAGTGACAAGTGTGAGGTGATGCATTTTAGCAGAAGGAATAGGGAGAGGCAATATATACTCAATGTTACAGTTCTGAAGAGTGTGCTGGAATCGAGGGGCCTGGAGTACATGTCCATCATTCTTTGAAGTTGGCAAGACATATTGCGAGAGTGGTTAGCAAAGCATGTGGGATCTTGGGCTTTATAAATAGAGACATTGAGTACAAAAGCAGGGTTGTTATGCTGAACTCTGGTTAGGCCCCAATTGGAGTGTTGCATCCAGATCTGCTCACCAATCTTTAGAAAGGATGTGCGGATTCTTGAGAGGATGCAGAGGAGATTTACCAGAATAGTTCCAGGGATGGAGGGTTTTAGTTTCAAGGTTAGGTTAGAAAAACAGGGTTTTTTCTGCCTGTATCAAAGGAGATTGAGGGGAGAATTGATAGAGGTGTCGAAGGCTATGACAGTTTTAGATAAGTTGGCAAGGAAAAATTGTTCCCATTAACTATTGGTACAAGGACTAGGGGATTCAGATTGAAGGTTTTGGACAAGAGACGCAGGGGGAATGTGCGGAAGAGCTTTTTTACACAGTGATTGGTAATGATCTGTAACTCGCTGCCCCCGAGGGTGGAGGAAGTGGAGACAATCGTTGGTTACAAAAGGAATTTCGATGGGCATTTGAAGGAAATAAATTTACAGGGCTAGGGGGATCGAGCAGACGAGTGGGACTGACTGGATCGCTCCATGGAGAGCTGGCCTGTACTCGATGGGGCGAATGGCCTCCTTCTATACCACAAATGACCCAATGACTCGATGAGTCTATGTCACTCTCAGAATCAAGACAACAGAGTGACAGATTTAACACAACATTATAACATATGTTTGGTTTGACAAATTCAATAACAACTCGTCTCCACTCCTAGTATTTCTAAATCCCACACATTCACTATAATGTGAACAATTATTTCCTGTTGTGTCTCTCTCACATTTGTAAACTTCACTATATTGGAGTGAGGTGACATCTACTGGCGGGAAGCAAGAACTGCAATCAAGCAGCAGAAACTCCACAGTCTGTCAGGGTTAAAGAAACATTGCAATATGAGGAAATAGTGAAGGGGTTTGATCGGGTTGATGGAAACATGATTCCACTTGTGGTATCATATGAAGCAAGGGCCGGAAATATAAAATTGTCGTTAATAAAAGAAATGAGGAGTTCATGAAAAATGCATTTGCTTAGAGAATGGTTATAGAGATATACAGCACTGATATAGGCCCTTTGGCCCACTGAGTCTGCACTGACCATCAACCACCCATTTATACTAATCCTATGTTAACCCAGAATTCCCTACCACATCCCCACATTTCTCCTATCACCTACCCTGGGGCCAATTTACAACAGTCAATTTATCTATCAACCCACAAGTCTTTCGTTGTGGGAGGAAACCAGAGTACCTTGTGGAAGCCCACATAAACAACTTGCAAACTCCACACAGGCAGTATACAGAACTGAATCGGGGTCATTGAAGTTGTGAAGCTACAGTGCTCACCACTGCACCACCCTTAGAATGTGGATAGAGTCAAAAGTGAGATTGGATGGACAGAAGCAGTCTGAAAAGATGGCTCAAACAAAAGGTGAAAACCCTGAAATGTTAACTCTGTTTCTCTCTCCACAGATGCTGTCAGAGGTGCTGAGTATTTCCAGCACTTTCTGTTTTTATTTCAGCTTTGCAGGATATTGTTTTGATCTGAAAAAAATGCATGATCGGCTGTGGGTGCCAGTGAAATTCCACAGGAGCGAATAAAAACCATGCCAACGGTGGCTCGTTGGTCCAGGGGTATGATTCTTGCTTTGGGTATATAAGTGATTAATATGTGAGAGGTCCTGGGTTCAAATCCCAGACGAGACCTTCTCTGTTGCCATTTTTAGTTTAAGGTCATCAATTGCTTTCAGCCTTCCAGAAAGCGGAATTGATTTCCAAACTGAGCCTGCTTGAGGACCGGGGAACTGGATTCAAAGAGCTTGTCGACAAAATTGAAATGAACAAAATATACAGATTGTCAAGTGGGAATATAAGGTTGCAACAGTAACTAAAGGCCTGCACGGGTCAGCAAATGAAACCCGACCCCAGCCTGACAGCACCACATCCGGCCTGGTCCGAGTCCTTTCATTTTTTCCCGTGCCCGAACTGACCACCAGAATGTTCAGTTGAACTTGCTTCCGTTTTTCACTTTTTAAGCTTGTGCAGGTAAGGCAATAAAAACTGTAACTGGACTTGAAAGGTTGTTTAAATGTACATTAAGATTAGAGCTACGTACCGGAGGTGATGAGCTGAAGATTGTTACCATAGAAGTTAGTGATTGTTAGGTCACTAGTTAAAGAGAAACTCATGGAGTTGTGCCCAGACAGGTTGTCCCACACTGTATATATTAAAATATTGCCCGAAGGCGAGAAAATATCATTATACATTCCCTGGACTCCTGCTTTACAGGTTGAAATACTTTCTGCAAGTTTATCCAGAGAGCAGCTGAGATGCAGAGACCAGGAAGGTCTTGAGTGATTAATTATTATAAAATATACATTCTTATATTAAAGAGATTGTGCTCTACCTTCGATGGAATCGCTCACTGCAGACTAGTGCGGAGTGTTTCCCGCCTTGACGTCCTGGCTGTCACTGGATCTTGAGTCCAGGCCTCTGGATTACTGGTCCAGTAATCTTTGAAATTTCTCCCTTGATCTAACATTTTAATCTGGTAAGTCAGATTTTACAAAAAAAAATTAAATGATTTAAGACTGCTTCATGTTCAGCAGTGCCAAATGAATAAAGAAATTCAAATATATTCAAAATTATATATCAACTATTAAATACTAATGCCCAGCTTTGAATACAAAAAATGCCTCTAATTGTGTTCTGGTCTGGAATGGAATTCTTCAGTGTTTCTGTTTAGCTTGGATTGACTCATCAATTTTCTTGTTTTTCACTTTGTCGATGCCTTTGAATAATTGTGGATCCTTCTTCAGGGTGTCTTCTTTCACCAGGTAGTTCTGACCTCTGATGATGTTGATCGTAATCAGCTTCAATTTGCTGATAGTTTTGGAAGTGAGCAGATTTCCTTTGCTTGAGTTCACAACATGGAACTTAGTCTGACGTGTGGACCCATGGGAGGATTTGAAAGCTGCCCTTGCATTGGAGCATACAGTTGCATCCATCCAAACAGAGGTAGAGTAGAAGTGACATATTCAGTTCAGTCTGTCGATCATGGGACTTTTAATCTCAGGGTTGTGAGTTTGAGCGCCATTTAGTTTTTCCATTTTTTAGGCTTCATTAGCAGAGAGTACAAGGAGTGTTTGAAATGAAATTCAACAACAGTATGAGAAACGCTCTCTTTCATTCGGGACTCTTAACTCTCTGCAGCATCTCGCTGTGAAAGATTGAACTTTATCTCATTTCTTTTTCAGCTGGGGGTCAGTGCAGCTCAGTGGGACTTCTGGCTGTCTCCCACCTCACAATTCATCAGTACTGAGAAAGCAATGGGAAATATTACTCATGGCTGAGTAAGCAGAGGACACCGATTTAAGGTGAATGGGAAAAGAACCAAAGGCAACATGAGGAAAAACCTTTTTTATGCAGCAAATGGTTAAGATCTGATATGTACTGCCTGAGAGTGTGACGGAGGAAGATTCAACCATAGCTTTCAAAAGGATATATGATAATTATCTGAAGGGAAAAAAAAATCAGCTTTTCATGGAATACATGAGGATGTGGCATGAGCTGAGTTGCTTGTGCAGAGAGGCAGCACAAGCACGCTGAGCTGAATCCCTCCTTTTGTGCTGTGAGTATTCTGTGATCTATGATTCTATACAAAGTGAAACCAACACTCACATATGAGAAACTGACAGGTAAAGTGTAAACCCCACACTAACAAACCAGCAAATGCCAGGGACAGAGTAAAACCAACAGTCCTAGACAGGAAACTGACAGATACTGTGTGAAACCCAAAAATCACTTATCAGGATTTGGCAGTTAATGTGTAAAAACCTCTCTTCAATATCCATCCTGCAAGGTACAAAGAAAATTAGGTACAAACCCAGGCTCATACTTCGAAGACTGAGAGATAAAGAGCAAAACACAGACTCACCTACAAGAGGCTGACAAGTACAGAGAATAAAACAGAGGGGGTGCAGATTAAAAACACATGCATGTAACGGATACTGATAGGGATAGAATCAAACCCTTTCTCACACATGACACGAAAATTGGTGGTGTCGTAAATAGTGAGGAGGAAAGCCTTAGATTACAGGCCAATATAGATCGTCCGAGGCAGAGAATATAAGAGCAGGGAGGTTATGACGGAGCTGTATAAAATGCTAGTTAGGCCACAGCTGGAGTACTGTGTACTGTTCTGGGCACCACACTATAGGAAGGATGTGATTGCACTGGAGAGGGTACAGAAGAGAGTCACCAGGATGTTGCCTGGGCTGGAGCATTTCAGCTATGAAGAGAGACTGAAAAGGCTAGCGTTGTTTTCCTTAGAGCAGAGAAGGCTGAGGGGAGATAAGATTGAGGTTTACAAAATTATGAGGGGCATTGATGGGTTAGATAGGAAGAAACATTTTACCTTAGCGGAGGGGTCAATAACCAGGTGGCATAGATTTAAGGTAAGGGGCAGGAGGTTTAGATGGGATTTGAGGAAATAAATTTTACCCAGAGGGTGGTTGGAATCTGGAACGCACTCCCTGAAGAGGTGGTAGAGGCCGGAACCATCACAACATTTAAGAAGTATTTAGATGAGCACTTGAAATGCTATAGCATACAAGGCTACGGGCCAAATACTGGAAAATGGGATTAGAATAGTTAGGTGCTTGATGGCCAGCAGAGACTCAATGGGCTGAAGGGCCTGTTTCTGTGCTGTATAACTCGATGACTCTATATCAGAAACTGATAGATCTGGACAAAAGCTGATGTTCACATACAAGTTGTTGAAAGATATGTGGTGAAACTCACATTTTTTTTTTATTTCCAAAATATACTTTATTCATAAAAATCTGTAAAAATTACATTCCCAAACAGTTTAAAACAGCATCAAGTCAAAAAATACAAACAGTGCAAAGGTGATCAGTTACCTTCTATACAATCATGAGTTGCCTCACAACCCTTCCATTTCATTGTCATGCCATATGCATTTTTACATTTACAGCACACAAAATTTCTCCGATACAGTTCGAGGGGTTTCCCATGGATCCAGCCCCTCAGTCCAGCTTGGTGGGGGAACCTTACACTGTGGTCTTTCCCCATTGAGCCTTTGCTGCGGCTGCCCCAAGCTTTAGTGCGTCCCTCAGCACGTAGTCCTGGACCTTGGAATGTGCCAGTCTGCAACATTCGGTGGTGGACAACTCTTTTCGCTGGAAGACCAGCAAGTTTCGGGCAGACCAAAGGGCGTCTTTCACCGAATTGATAGTCCTCCAGCAGCAGTTGATGTTTGTCTCGGTGTGCGTCCCTGGGAACAGCCCGGAGAGCACAGACTCCTGTGTTACCGAGCTGCTTGAGATGAACCGCGATAAAAACCACTGCATCTCTTTCCACAAAGTTAACTCACATAGCAATAGCAGAAACAGTCACAAACCAAAAACTGAAACATACAGAGTAAAAACCCACATTCTCACACCAGAAATTCACGGCTACAAAGTGAAGCTGACTCTCTCCTCCCAGGCACTGACAGGTACAAAAGAAAAGACGCACTAACATACCAGGAAATGTAATGTAGGAAAATGTTTCTTCAATACATTCGAGTAAGAGGCAACTGAAGAAAGAGGAGTGCACTGAAAAGACCAAAAAATCACAGTGATTTTTGACAGCTTGCCAGGATTGAGTGGCGCGTGCACGGGATGATGTCATTTTGCAGCGCCAACATCATCACATTTCCGCAACAAATCCATCTTCGTGCATGCGTGATAAAGCGTCATTGGGTATCTAGCCACCCCATCCCCCCACCACTTGGCTGGAGGAAGTGGCTGAATGGGAGATTTTGAAGCTGTAGCTCGCCCCCCTCGGCAACTCACTCCAGGCCTCGACGATTCCCCCCCTCAGCCGCTCGCTCCAGGCCTCGCTGCTCACCCACCCCCCCCCCCCACTCCCCTGGCCAGTTGTTCCTCGCTTCGCACCACCCCACTCTCTGGCCACTCGCTCCAGGCCGTGCCGCTTCCCTCCTCTCAGCCACTCACTCCTACATCGCCCCGTCACCCCTTACGGCCCTCCTGCTTCTACAGGTGGCGCCTGGTGAAGAAATGTGGGAGCGAGTGTCACGGCCAGAGCTAGCAGCTGTGGGCTGGGCTGGGACAGGGTGGGGGGTGGGGGTGCGGAGAGCGAACAGCCAGAGTGCGGAATTTCGCCAGTAGGGAGGAGGGGGAGAAAGCGAGTTGCAGAGGGGGGAGAGCGGTCAGTGAGGTGGGAGCTAGTAGCTGCGTTCGGGTGAAGTCAGTCCTGGTCAGTTATATAAACAAATCACAATAACGAATTGGCAGTACATTTTATCCTCTGCCCGATTTTCCTTTCCATCGATCGGGGTGCTAATTCACTATCTTCCAATGGAAATTCAATCATAAAATTCCTTTTGTATTTAATAGGATTACTGAAATGTTAAATGGATCTGAGGATTACAGTTAGTATTAGCAAACGCACCCGAGTGAATTAGCACCCCAATCGATGGAAAGGAAAATCGGGGAAAGTATAAAATGTGCTGCCAATTCGTTATTGAGATTCGTTGAGTAATTCGATTCTGCCCAACACTGAAATTGGCGGCTTTTTTGAATTCAACCTTTCTGCCAGGACGACAATTTAAGCCAATGATTTGCTGTATTTTCTAATTCGAGGCTCGGCAATTGGTTAAGACATGCGAATGGGAAGAGGGTGACCAATCAGAAGTGGGCTCTGGATAGCGCGGGCTCAAACTGTGGGAATGCCAGGTCCCTGAATGACTGAGCTGAAACTGATCAGTTTCACAAACCCTGTCAGTTTCAGTGCAGGAAACACCGTCTCGGGAGAAATAACATCACATGTGGGTCTGGTTCCAGTGACCGATTTAACGGCTGCTGCAAAACTCCCGGATTCCCTCATTGCAGCGAAATCATTATGAAATTCTATGAAAACAATGAGTGATTCTGGAGGAGTGATGTGGCTTTTCACTGAGGGCATGTGTCGACTGGGGAAATAACTAAGTGTAGAGTCTCGGGCACTGTTTACACAGCCCGTTGAGAAAATCAAATCCACTGCACATCCTTGCTGCAAATGAAATGTCAAATTTGGGGATTCTAGTTTTGTATCTCGAACACAGCACAGATTTATTCCAGACAGTTCTAAACAGACTATCCCAGCTCCCGTTTCCAGGTCACTGCTCTCTCTGTGAGGCGGTGGGTGGCTCTTAGAAGAGCCTTTGTTGTGTTTGCTGGAAAGGGTCGAGTTGTTCAGCCGCTGAATTCGTAGAGAGTGCGGCCCTGCCGTTTCAGAGCGTACACCACATCCATGGCAGTGACCGTCTTGCGCTTGGCGTGTTCAGTGTAGGTGACCGCATCCCTGATCACATTCTCCAGGAAAACCTTCAACACCCCGCGAGTCTCCTCATAGATCAAACCCGAGATCCGCTTGACCCCGCCACGGTGAGCCAGGCGGCGGATTGCTGGTTTGGTGATGCCCTGGATATTATCACGAAGCACTTTGTGGTGCCGCTTTGCTCCGCCTTTGCCCAGTCCTTTCCCTCCTTTACCTCTGCCAGACTTTCTTTTATTAATTTCCAAAATATACTTTATTCATAAAAATCTGTAAAAAAAAATACATTACAAAACAGTTCCAAAAAGCATCAAGGCAAACAATACAGAGAGTGCAAAGGAGATCAGTTTCCTTCAATACAGGAGTGAGTTGCCTCACAACCCTTCCATTTCATTGTCATGCCATGTACATTTTACAGCAAACAAATATTTTCTGGCTACAGTTCGAGTGGTTTCCCATGGATCCAGCCCCTCAGTTCAGCTTGGTGAGGGGACCTTACACTGTGGTCTTTCCACATTGAGCCTTTGCTGCGGCTGCCCCAAGTTTTAGTGCGTCCCTCAGCACGGAGTCCTGGACCTTGGAATGTGTCAGTCTGCAACATTCGGTCATGGACAACACTTTGCACTGGAAGACCAGCAAGTTTCGGGCAGACCAAAGAGCGTCTTTCAACGAATTGATAGTCCTCCAGCAACAGTTGATGTTTATCTCGGTGTGCGTCCCTGGGAACAGCCCAAAGAGCACAGAATCCTGTGCTACAGAGCTGCTTGGGATGAACCTCGACAAAAACCACTGCATCTCTTCCACACCTGCTTTTCAAAGACACATTCCAGAAAGAGGTGGGCAACGTCTCTTTTCCACCACAGCCACCTCGAGGGCCGCGTGTGGATGGGGTGAGACTTCGGGTGTGCAGGAAGGATCTGACGGGGAGGGCTCTTCTCACCATCAGCCAGGCTACATCTTGGTGCTTGTTTGAAAGTTCTGGTGATGAGGCATTCTGCCAAATGACTTTGGACTTCTGCTCAGGGGACCATCCGACAGGATCCACCATCTCCTTTTCCCGTAGGGCCTTGAGGATATTCCGTGCAGACCACTGCCTGATGGATTGGTGGTCAAAGGTGTTTTTCCACAGAAACTTTTCCATGAAGGATAGGCAGTACGGCACAGTCCAACTGGATGGAGCATTCCGCAGCAATATGACCAGGCCCATCCTATGCAACACCGGGGACAGATAGAACCTCAGCACGTAGTGACACTTGAAGTTTGCAAACTGGGGATCTACACACAGCTTGATGCAGCCGCACACAAAGGTAGCCATAAGGATGAGGGCGACGTTGGGTACATTTTTCCCGCCCTTATCCAGAGGTTTGAACATCGTGTACCTCCGGACTCGGACCATTTTGGATCCCCAGATGAAGCGGAAAATGGCTCAGGTGATCGCCACAGCGCAGGAATGCGGTATGGGCCAGACCAGCACCACGTACAGCAATGTGAGCACCTCGCTCTTGATGACCAGGTTCTTACCCATAATGGAGAGAGATCGCTGCTCCCACATGCTCAGTTTATGTTGTACCCTGGCTACTCGCTCCTTCCAGGTTTTGGTGCACGTCCCAGCCCTTCCAAACCATATCCCCAGCACCTTCAGGTAGTCTGACCTAACGGTGAAGGGGACAAAGGATCGGTCAGCCCAGTTCCCAAAGAACATGGCCTCGCTCTTGCCGTGTTTAACATTGGCTCCCAAGGCCAGTTCGAGCTGGTCGCAGATGCTCATCAGTCTGCGCACAGACAGTGGATCCGAGCATAAAACGGCGACGTCATCCATGTACAGGGAGGTTTTAACCTGAGTGCCTCCGCTGCCTGGGATTGTCACCCCTCTGATGCTCGCATTCTTCCTAATAGACTCAGCAAAGGGTTCAATACTGCAAACAAACAAGACAGGGGAGAGAGGACAGCCCTGTCTGACTCCAGATTTGATCGGGAAACTTTATGATTCCCATCCATTGATTGAGACTGCACTACTGATGTTTGTGTAGAGTAGTTTGATCCAATTGCAGATTCCCTCCCCAAAACCCATTTTGGAATGCACATCCATCATGTAAGTGTGCGATATCCTGTCAAAAGCCTTCTCCTGGTCCAGGCTGATGAGGCAGGTGTCCACCCTCCTGTCCCGTACATAGGTGATCATCTCCCTGAGTAGCGCAAAGCTATCAGAGATTGTCCTGCCTGGTACAGTATAGGTCTGAACAGGGTGAATCACCAACTCCAGAGCAGACTTGAATCGACTGGCTATGTCTTTTGACAGAATCTTGTAGCCAGCATTAAGCAGAAATTGGGCCACCAATTTCTGATTTCTGTCCTCTCCCCCTTCCGCTTGTCAATGAGGGTGATGATGCCTTTCCTCATGGATTCTAACATGCTGCCAGCCTGGAGCATACTCTTGTTTACTGGCAGACATGTTGATTCTTGCCTCAAATCAGTGCACAATAAAAGAAACTGATTCTGTCAGGCTCCTTTTTATACAGGCCACCTGGACCTGGCTGAGAAAGGCAGAGTGAGAGCAGGGAGGGGAGGAGACAAGTGTGAAGATTAAACAGAGAGCTAGATGGAGGAGACACCCAGAGTGACAGACAGAGAGAGAACGGCCCCTCATCTTTCAGCTCCACCTCCAGTTTCCTCTGGGCTGCCAATTTCAAACCCTTTATTAACAGTAGAACCGAAACCCAGCTCTCCACACAAACCCTTCCAGACTCGGCCTTCATAGTCAAGGCTTTCCAGAAAGCCAGAGTTTTTAAATATAGTCCCGATGCAATTAACACTCAGTAATATTCCCACCAAAACACAGTCCATTCTATAACAAGAAACCTCCTCAGTAACATCACCATTTCCACACACATCCGCTTCCAGCAGTTTACAGCACCTTACTGCAGCTGTTTGGGGAATCTCCTGTGTTAAGATTGGAGTTGGAAAGCGGCCTTTACCCGGCAGTGTTATTGTCTCACACTGAATCTGCCAGACATCCTGTTCTCTTTATTGCGAGAGAGACAGCACGGATTTAGGAAATGTTCATTTGAAATGATCTCTATTGAGAACAAGCCCGGCCGTGGGACAGGTATTCCAGTGCAAAGAGCTGTCCATGACCGAGTGTTGCAGACTGGCACATTGCAACGTCCAAGACTATGTGCTGTGGGACGGCATTAAAGCTTGGGGAAGCCACCATGGAGACTCAATGGGGAAAGGCTGCAGTCTAAGGCCCTAGTAGGCCATAGTACAGTGAGGGGCTGGAACCCGTGTAAAACCCCTCGGACTGTTTGCACCAGAGAATGTTTGATGTGTAATGTAAATACTGTAAATATAACCTGTGCAGGCAGGGATAGTGAGATACATCATGTACATTATTGAAGGAAACTGATCTGTATTGTACATTATGTAATATTAAATTTGAACTGCTTTGCAATATAATTGCACAAATTATATGAATAAAATACATATTGTGCAAAAGAAAGCAGCTTTCCTGTCAACACACACCTTGTCTCAGGGCACAACTTTCCTGTGATCTTGTCATACCCAACTTCGCTCTATATCTTCTGACACACACACTTTACAGTCTGTCATTTCCAAAAACAAGCATTCTAAAATCAAAAGACCTTTTGTTTATTTCTCCTTTCTTTTCATTTCTCCTCTATTCTTCTCAATCACTCCCTTCAACAGTCCTATTCAGATCAAGGTGGAATGTGAATAGTGTCACAACTCACCTCTGACACTATTATTACCCTTCTCTTCTCTTGTCTTATTCAATGGGAAAGTTTTATTTACCAGTCTGTTGCTGTTTTACACTCTTGCCATACCATCTGGTATTGCATCCATCTGAATTCTGTGCTTTCATGGCCTTACATATCTTTTCCTCTTCTGGATGATTTGTTTGCTTCAGTTCCATTCAACCAGGCTGGACCACAGGGAAGCTGAGAACCTTTGCCTTGGACGGGTCCACGTTGATCCATTACATTCAGAATCACCTCCTTGAAATAACTCCATAGTACAACTACAGTAACCACACAGAATCTGCTTCAAACACTCCTCCACATTTTATCTGTTCTGACCGTCAACACCTCCAGCTCTTTTGTTTAAGTGGAACCCATCAGGTGTGTATAGGCTCCTTCTATTCTGAAAGCTGTAGCACTGGTTCAGGGAATTCAGCCCTGTTTCTCTACTCGAAAGGATCAGCCATGCTTGATCTGCCTCGTATTTTGCTTTTATTGCAACGTTACAAGACCTCCAATCCTCTGGCACCACACCTGTATCCAGTGAGGGATTGGAAAATGATGGTCAGACCTTCCATTATTTCTTCCCTGGCTTCTTTCAACAGCCTGGGGTACATTTCATCTGGTCCTGATGATTTATCCACATTCAAGGATGCTCATCCCATTAAAACTTCCTCTCTCCTTAAGTTATCACGTCCAATACTTCACACTCCTCCTCCTTAATAACAATATCTGCATCACCCTCTCATTCGGGAAGACAGTAAAGTATTCATTAAGGATATTGGCAACATCTTCCACCCCGATACAAAGGTTCCGTTTTTGATCTCTTCTGTGCCCTGCTGTTTGCTCAGTTGCCTCTAACTTTAATGTTTTAATGCAACATCTTTGGGTCCATTGTTATTTTGTTTGTCCATGTTCTTTCCTGCTTTCTCTTTGCTCTTCACCGCTGCTCCCAAACGCCTCCAGTTCAGTCAAAACACAACTTGTCAGAAGTGGGATTCGAACCCATGCCTCCAATGGAGACTGCGACCTGAACGCAACGCCTCAAACCGCTCGGCCATCCTGACTGCCAGTGATGTGCTATCAATGCTAAGGAAATTATTCATTCTTTGTGAAAGTATTTGTGAGATTGTGGAAATGTCTGGAAGAGGAAAGACCGGCGGGAAAGCTCGGTCCAAGGCCAAGTCTCACTCCTCCCGGGCTGGACTGCAGTTCCCGGTGGGCCGTGTTCACAGGCTCCTGAGAAAGGGTAACTATGCTGAGAGTGTGGATGCCGGAGCCCTGGTCTATCTGGCTGCTGTGCTCGAGTATCTGACCGCTGAAATCCTCGAGCTAGCCGGTAACGCGGCCCGGGACAACAAGAAGACCCGCATCATCCCCAGACACCTGCAGCTGGCCGTCCGCAACGACGAGGAGCTCAACAAGCCGCTGGGAGGGGTGACCATCGCTCAGGGTGGGGTGCTGCCTAATATCCAGGCCGTGCTGCTGCCCAAGAAAACCAGCGTTCAGAGCTCCCAGAAAAAGTAAAGTGGCCAAAATGTCATCTAATAAACCAAAGGCTCTTTTCAGAGCCACCCACAGTCTCTGTGAAAGGGCTGGTTACTGTCAGGAGGGAGTCAGTGATGCAGTTATTGTAACAGTGGATTGACCTGTTTCACATCTGTCCAGGTGTGTTTTCAGTTCCCTCTCTGGATTTCGCTCTGTTTCTCTGCTCACACATCTCCCCCTCTAGTTAAGTGAAGAAGTGAACTACAGGGTGTCAGAATCAACAATTTAATAAATCCCGCTGTCTTCGATTTTATAAATCCCAAGATTATCCCGGTACATTAACGGGAACTGGTTCGGAGCTGATGAATTAATTTAATAATGGAAGTGTCCGGTTTAATTCTCTGTTTTTCATTTGGACAGTTTGAATTGGGTTTTTTTTTCTCTCTGGTCATCTGAGCGCCGCTTCTCAATGAGAATCTGCTCCCGGAACAGAGTAAATGCAGGAAGAAAGAGGCCATTCTCGGGCTGTGTGTTTCTCTCCTAACCTGATCTGTTTAGACCGCACTGTTCCCAGAGGACGGAATCAGTGAGAGTTGTGCACACACAGGAGCTGAGTCCATTGCAGCGCTTTCAGATGTGCCTTCCCCCCGGCCCTCCCTATTCTCTGGACACAGAGCTGTCTGTTCCCCCCGGCGGCGGGATAGAGTCGGGGATTCTCTCCCCGCAGTGTCAGGGTCTGCAGCCCCGGGGAACTGGCGGTTTCAGTCAGAGTGACCGAGCTGCCTTACATATGGCGGCACAGTGGCGCAGTGGTTAGCACTGCAGCCTCACAGCTCCAGTGACCGGGGTTCAATTCTGGGTACTGCCTGTGCGGAGTTTGCAAGTTCTCCCTGTGTCTGCGTGGGTTTCCTCCGGGTGCTCCGGTTTCCTCCCACATGCCAAAGACTTGCCGGTTGGTAGGTTAATTGGCCATTATAAATTGCCCCTAGTATAGGTAGGTGGTCGGGAAATATATAGGGACCGGTGGGGATGTTATTGGAATATGGGATTCGTGTAGGATTAGTATAAATTGTTGGTTGATGGTCGGCACAGACTCAGTGGGCCGAAGGGCCTGTTTCAGTGCTGTATCTCTAAATTAAACTAAACATATCCTGTGTACTGATCTTCAATGGATTCAAATATTAGTGAACTCATTGGGTAATGTTTGTAAATAACCCTCATGTGAACGGACCCGGCTCCATTAATGCCTTCCAAATAAAACTGGGATCCATTTCTTTTCCCCAAATGCCAGCTAAAGGATCCCAGGAGTGGGGGTTGAGATTGTGCTGAGCAGCAATTTGTCTCCGGTAATGCTGCTTTCTAAATTCCAGATTAGCTCTCAGTCCAACAGGCCTTTCGGGAAAGTGATGTGACAAAACAGAAACCATGTGGCCTCCCCTCCAATCTAATGGGTTTGATGATGAACAGAGATGGCAGCTCTTTCCTTTGCTGATTTGGTGGCTCTGAAAAGAGCCCTTGTTACACTTGTTACTGAAGCTGGGTTTTAGGTGCGTTCCCCGCGGATGCGGCGGGCCAGCTGGATGTCTTTGGCCATGATGGACCGGGATCATTCTGGTGAATCTGCTCATTTTCCGGCAGAAGCATCAGTCGCTGTTTGAACTGTTTAAAGTCAGGGGTGTATTAGCAGCCAGAAAGTGAAGGGCAGTTCATTGCTCCCTGCAGCATTATCCGCCTCTTTCAGGAGAAAAGATCAGAAACCGCTCGTTTCTGTCAGTCCCCGAGAAGCCTGTGAGAAGCGGTTAGTCGCTAATTTGTTCCTTTTACAGAGAGGAAGCTGATGTTTGTCCCGTTTTAAATTGCTGAACCGGACCTTCCTCCCGCCGCTTACAGTTAACAGATTGACAAATGAAAACGATTCCTAAAATCGCGTCAGGATTTTGTGACGGTAAATACAGTAAAACAGAACATAAAATGAGAGGTTTTAAAATTGTTGCCTGAAAATTGAAATTTTCCATCACTTCAATTCCTTCCTGCTCTGGAATTGCCAGGCTTTTTCCAATTGGAAAATCTAAGCCAATGAGAACTTCGATTTACTTATATGTGATTCTCCTATTGGTTAAGAATTGGATTGAGAAGCGGGTGACCAATCAGAGACAGGGTCAAACTGTTGGAATTTCAGGCCCCCAGTAACTGAGCTGAAACTGTTCAGATTGACAAACCCTGGCAGTAGCTTCACACATTGGACACTTCACACTGAGTCATTCAAGGGCTGGTGTAAGAGAAGCTTCAGATCCTGTCATTACTCTCTGACTCATTATTCATCTAGAACCAAGCAATTAGTAAATGTGAAGCAGTGAAGAGACTTTTCACTCTCTGCAGAATGTGTCATCTGGGGAAATAAGGAACTATTATATTCGGAGATTCCAGGTACGTTCCTCCCTGAACAAATCCATTCCTAACATTCCCGATCACAGCCTATCCCAGCTCCTGTTGTCACCCGACTCCAGCTGAATTGGAGAAACTCATGTGTTGGGGTTTGAGTTGTGAGGTGGGGTTTCTCCGCCAGTGTTACTGTCTTACAGACTCTCCCCCTGAATTTGTGAACTGAGACTGCACAGAACACATCTCCAGTTAGAGTGAGGGCCGGATATCCCTCTGTTTTATTACAGAGAGTGGGGAAAGGGCTGGGTGGAGGGGAGTCACCAGGGATCCTGGATTTACTCCAAATCATTTCCATGTGGAATCTGCAGGCGGGGCCGGGAGAGGGATCATTTGATCAGGGGATCAGCTCTTTCCTGAGAGATGTGGGTGGCTCTGAGAAGAGCCTTTGTGTTCAGCTGTTTACAAGTTTCCCGCGCTCTTTCACTTCTTTCCAGACCCTGCTTTCTGAGCCTTCGCTGCTTTCGGCTTGACCTTGCTCTTCCATGTCTGCACTTTCTTCAGCGCCTTTCCGCCCGCCGCACTCTTGCCTTTTTTGACCTTCTTCGCAGGAGACTTTTTCTGAAGCGCTGCTTTCTTCACCGCCTTATTTGGCGTTGCCATCTTCTTGCTGCTCGTTTTCTTGGCTGTTACTTTCTTTGTTGTCACTTTCTTGGTTGCTGGTTTCTTCACTAATGATTTCTTGTCTGCAGGTTTCTAACAAAGGATTTCTTGTCTGCTGGTTTGTTCACTGAAGATTTCTTGTCTGCTGGTTTCTTCACCTTCTTTCCCACTTTTCCCTGGGTTTTCCTTCTTGCTGATTTTGAAGGAGCCGGAGGCTCCCTGTCCCTTGCTCTGCACCAGGGAGCCTTTGTTCACATTCCTCTTGATACTTTGCTTGATCTGTGTCTTGAGCTTCTCCTGAGTGGTGGCAGACCTGCAAGGAATCAACTACCAGCTAGCGTATAAAGCGAGACCAAGGCTCAGGTCCTTCAGTTACCTGGAGGGGAGTCGGAGAGGCAGCGGATCCTGTGAGGAACCACAATCCAGGAAGGATGAGAAGGTCATTGACAGGGTACAGAGGAGATTAAGTTAAAGATTTACCAGTTTATAAGCAAGCGCAGAGCCAAGGAACGGTGCTGGGGCAGATCAAATAATAGGAAGCTGTGATCAGTTGGAAGGCAAGAGTGATTAAATGACAGAAGAGATGATGGTGCAAGGCAAAAGTCAGGGAAAGAATAAGTAACATTTGGTAAGCACAGATACCAGGAGTGGGGTTTGAACCCACGCAGACACATATCTATTGGATTTTAAGTCCAACGCCTTAACCACTCAGCCATCCTAGTACATTAACCCACCACTGAAAATGAAATTTAATGTGATCTGGGTGCCATCTGGCCTTTTACAATATCAAGTTATGACTCCTCTCCCATGCTGAATTGGACCCTTCATTATTTATGAACCTCAATCGGATCACCCCTCAGTCTAGGTTTCTCTAAGGTGTAGGGTCCCAACTCTTTTAGTCTAACTTGATAACCAAGATGTCTTATACTGGGAATTCGTCGAATGTCTCTCCTCTGTACCCTTTCCAAAGCCTCAATATCACCCATCATGTGAGGAGACCAAGACTGGATACAATATTCCAAGTGAATCCTGACCAAGGTTTCATAAAAGGACAAATTCGGGACATCTCAGATACTGAAGGAGTCCGTGTCCAGAAGCAGCAAGACCTGGACAACATTCAGACTTGGGCTGCTAAGTGGCAAGTAACATTCACACCACATAAGTACCAGGCAATGACCATCTCCAACAAGAGAGAATGTAACCATCTCCCTTTGATGTTCAACAGCATTACCATCGCTGAATCCCCCCACCATCAACATCCTGGGGGTTACCATTGACAAAAGCTTAACTGGACCATTCATATACATACTCTGGCTACAAGAGTAAATCAGATAGTGGGAATTCTGTGATGAGTAACTCAGCTCAAGGCACGTGGTGAAATGCTCATTAGGAGAGCTGGAGAAATGGACTGGTCAGGTGGGCAGAAAAGTGGCAAATGGAACTCAACTTGGAGAAGTGTGAGGTGATGCCTTTGGTGAGGTCAAACACAGCAAAGGAATACACAATTAATGGGTGAATGCTGAGAGGTGTAGAGGAAGTGAGGGACCTTGAAGTGAATGTCCACAAATCCCTGAAAGTAGCAGGACAGGTTGATAAGTTGGTTGAGAAGGCTTATGGAATCCTTTCCTTTATTAGCCGATGTATAGAATATAAGAGCAGGGAGGTTATGCTGGAACAAAAACAAGAAATGCTGGATTCACTCAGCAGGTCTGGCAGCATCTGTGGAAAGAGAAGCAGAGTTAACGTTTCGGGTCAGTGACCCTTCTTCGGAACTGACAAATATTAGAAAAGTCACAGATTCTAAACAAGTGAGGTGGGGGTTGGGCAAGAGATAACAAAGGAGAAGGTGCAGATTGGACCAGGCCACATAGCTGACCAAAAGGTCACGGAGCAAAGGCAAACAATATGTTAATGGTGTGTTGAAAGACAAAGCATTAGTACAGATTAGGTGTGAATATACTGAATATTGAACATCAGCAAGTGCAAACCTGAAGAAAAACAACCTGAAAAAAACAGTGGGTAAGCAAACTGAACAAACTAAGATGAAATGAAATAAATGCAAAAAAAATTGAAAAAAATGTAAAAAGGAATGCAAAAAAAAGGAAGAAAAAATAACTAAAAATGACTAAAAATGAAAGTAAAGTGGGGGGCTGTCATGCTCTGAAATTATTGAACTCAATGTTCAGTCCGGCAGGCTGTAGTGTGCCTAATCGGTAGATGAGATGCAGTTCCTCGAGCTTGCGTTGATGTTCACTGGAACACTGCAGCAATCCCAGGACAGAGATGTGAGCATGAGAGCAGGGGGGAGTGTTGAAATGGCAAGCAACCGGAAGCTCAGGGTCCTGCTTGCGGACTGAGTGGAGATGTTCCGCAAAGCGGTCACCCAGTCTGCGCTTGGTCTCCCCAATGCAGAGGAGACCACACTGTGAGCAGCGAATACAGTATACTACATTGAAAGAAGTACAAGTAAATCGCTGCTTCACCTGAAAGGAGTGTTTGGGGCCTGGGATAGTGAGGAGAGAGGAGGTAAATGGGCAGGTATTACACCTCCTGCGATTGCAAGGGAAGATGCCCTGGGACGGGGACGAAGTGGTGGGGGTAATGGAGGAGTGGACCAGGGTGTCGCGGAGGGAACGATCCCTTCGGAATGCTGACAGGGGAAGGGAGGGGAAGATGCGACTGGTAGTGGCATCACGCTGGAGGTGGCGAAAATGGCGGAGGATGATCCTTTGGATATGGAGGCTGGTGGGATGAAAAGTGAGGACAAGGGGAACCCTGTCACGGTTCTGGGAGGGAGGGGAAGGGGTGAGGGTAGAGGTGCGGGGAATGGGTCGGACACGGTTGAGGGCCCTGTCAACCACAGTGGGGGGAAATCCTCGGTTGAGGAAAAAGGAGGTCATATCAGAAGCACTGTCATGGAAGGTAGCATCATCAGAGCAGATGAAACAAAAACAAGAAATGCTGGAACTGTATAAATCATTAGTTCGGCCACAACTTGAGTTCTGTGTGCAGTTCTGGTCACCTCATTCCAGAAAGGATGTAATTGCACTAGAGAGGTTACAGAGGAGATTTACGAGGATGTTGCCAGGACTGGAAAAATGCAGCTATGAGGAAAGATTGGATAGACTGGGGTTGTTCTCCTTGGAATAGAAGAGGCTGAGGGGAGATTTGATTGAAATGTACAAAATTGTGAGGGGTCTGGATAGAATGGATGGGAAGGGTCTATTTACCTTAGTAGGGAGGTCAGTGACTAGGGGGCATAGATTTAAAGTGATGTGTTAAACAATTAGAGGGGAGATGAGGAAAGGTTTTTTCACCCAGAGGGCTGTGGGAGTCTGGAACTCACTGCCTGTAAGGGTTGCTGAGGCAGAAACCCTCAACTCATTTAAAAGGTGTCTGGATGTGCACCTCAAGTACCTGAACGTGCAGGGCTACGGTCCAAATGCTGGGCAATGGGATTCAGCTGGGTGGCTCGTTTTTTGGCCTGCCTGTGCTGTAAACTTTCTATGTTCTATGATTCTATGCAGACACAATGGGCCGAATGGCCTCCTTCTGCACTGTAATAATTTTGTGATTTTTGACTCTCCAAAACTTGTCAACCATCTACAAGGCACAAACCAGGATGAGTGCAGCACTCGAGAAACACGACACTGTTCAGGACAAAGCAGCCGCCTTGATTGTCACCCCATTCACCACCTTCAACATTCACTCCCCTCACCACTGACGCACAGTGGCAGTAGTGTGTACCATCTACCAGATGCACTGCTGCAACTCACCAAGGCTCCGCAGACAGCACCTTCCAAACCGAAGACCTCCACCACCTTGAAGGACAAGGGCTGCAGATGCATGGAAACACCACCATGTGCAAGCTCCCCTCCAAGTCACACACCATCTGATCTGCAAATATATCGCTGTTCATTCACTGATGCTGGGTCAAAATCCTGGATCTCCCTTCCTAACAGCACTGTGGGTGTACCTACACCACATGGAGTGCAGCAATTCGAGAAGGGAGCTCACCGCCACCTTGTCAAGGACAATTAGGGATGGGTAACAAATTCTGGACTTGCCAGTGTCGCTCACATCCCATGAAAGAATATGCCTCATTTTATCCTCAATTATCCTCTGAATGCAGCCCAACCCTCTATTTGCTCCAACTATCACTTCACAGCATTTCTGCTGTACCTTTAGAGATCTGTGCACTAGAACATCCAGATCTCTGCTCAAAATTATTTTCTTTTTTCCACCTACTTTAATGTTTTTCCCTGAAGGGTGTATGAATGTTGAGCATTCGCCCTGTCCACATGAATAACACTGCACTTACCCAAATTAAACATCATTTACCAGTCATGAACCCAATCTCCCAACACATTAAGATCAGCCTGAAACAGTCGAGTATCGTCTACAGTCTAAACACTCGCACAGATCTTCAAATCATCTGTAAATTTACAGATGGTGCCCCCTACACCTACATCCAGATCATAAATAAAAATAGTAAAGAGCAACAGACCCAACACTGATCCCTGTGGGACACCACTGGTAACTGGTCTCCAAACAGATCCAGATCCATCTGTAACTACTTTCTGTCTACGTCTGCCAGTCAGTTCCCAATCCAGATCAATATATTACCACTGATACCAGGGACTTTAATCTTATAGAGAAGCCTCTTGTGTGGAACCTTATCAAAATCTTTTGGCTGAGATCTGCTAATTGAACACAGGCCGGGGATGAGGCCTAGGCCTGTCCTGCTTTGTGTGTGGGTCTCAGGACCACACAAGGTGAGATCAGCTCACTGAGCACAGGCCCATCCTGCTCTATATGGTGCTCAGTACCTCACCAAATGAGAATAACTAACACACCACAGGCCATGGAGCCTCGGCCCATCCTTCCCTGATTGCGGTTCAGTGCCAACCAGGTCAGATCAGCTAATTCAGCACAGGCCGGAGATGGAGGCTGGATCTTTCCTGCTCTGGGGACTCCGTACCATACCAGGTGCGATGAAGTAAAATACCACAGGCCGGGTATGGAGCCTGAGATTTCCCTGTTCTGTGTGGGGCTCTGTACAACAACGTGTGAGAAGAACTATCATCCCTCAGGCTGAGGAAGGAGCCTGGGCCCATTCTGTTCTGTGTGGCTCCTACCACACTGAGTGGGATCAGTTAACACAACACAGGCCATGAATACAACCAGGCCCTTTCCTGCTCCGTGTGGCTCAGTATCACACCAGGTGGCATCAGCTAACACAGCACAGGCTGGGGCTGGGGCTGGAGCCTGGGCCCGCCCTGCTCTGTGGGCTCAGTAACAACCCGTAAGATGAACTTTTTTCAAAAGACTTCAGTGTATTTATCTCTGTCCAACACTGTGAGGCAGCTTTCTGTGTTTATAAAGAGTGTAATTTATTGACTGGTCTCTTGGATCAAACAGGGTAACAGACAGAGGTCTGTGTGCAGAGGGTTTGGGGGTGAGCTCTGATTCCTAACCCTTTCTGGATTGTGAGGAATAAAGAATGAATGAGAGAGAGAGAATGTGGGAGAAGGGATGATGGAAGAATTTGTCCGTGAACCTGATTAAAAGTGGCTCAAACGCAAGATAATATTAAGATATCAAGAGCAGAACATTAACATAATCTGAGTTCCGCGATCTGGTCGGGTCCCATTCCCCTGAAGTGAGGAATGAACGGGTGGGGAAATTCCACCTGGAGTTATATTTGTCTCCAATGAAGATGAGTTCACAGTGAGGATGGAATAGCTCAGTTGGGAGAACACTAGATTGAAGAACCAGGATACAATCCCTGGTTTCATCAGTTTTAATTTGGTGTCTCCTTCATTTTAAGTAGAGAGAATCAGAGGGGAGATTTTCCACTCTTGACCCCATGGGCTGAATTTTAAACTAACGGTGCGGCTCTCGGCAGAGGCACCGGAAGTGGGTGTCGTCACCACACGAGTGAAATGTGGCCGACCGACCCCGATCACGGAGCAGCCGACCAATTAATGAAGGGGAGGCGTGGGGCCCATGTAAACAAGGACCAGAGGTAGGGAACGAGGCACCGATGGCACCGACATCTGACACAACGGCAGGTGCTGGCACCATATTGAAAGGGCTGCCAGCCCTGCATTCACTGCTGCCTGGTTTAAAGGAGTGTCTTCCTGAGAGCCCTCTGCTGCCCCAGGTCCCGTTCTGCTGCCTCTGCTGCCCCAGGACCCATTCTGCTGCCTCTGCTGTCCCAGAACCCGTTCTGCTGCCTCTGCTGTCCCAGAACCCGTTCTGCTGCCTCTGCTGCCCCAGGTCCCATTCTGCTGTCCCAGGACCCGTTCTGCTGCCCCAAGACCCGTTCTGCTGCCTCTGATGCCCCAGGACCCGTTCTGCTGCCTCTGCTGCTCCAGGACCCGTTCTGCTGCATATGCTGCCCCAGAATCCGTTCTGCTGCCCCAGGACCCGTTCTGCTGCCTCTGATGCCCCAAGACCCGTTCTGCTGCCCCAGGACCCGTTCTGCTGCCTCTGCTGCTCCAGGACCCGTTCTGCTGCCCCAGGACCCGTTCTGCTGCCTCTGATGCCCCAGGACCCGTTCTGCTGCTCCAGGACCCGTTCTGCTGCCCCAGGACCCGTTCTGCTGCCTCTGCTGCCCCAGGATCCGTTCTGCTGCCTCTGCTGCCCCAGGACCAGTTCTGCTGCCCCAGGACCCGTTCTGCTGCCTCTGCTGCTCCAGGACCCGTTCTGCTGCCCCAGGACCCGTTCTGCTGCCTCTGCTGCCCCAGGACCCGTTCTGCTGCTCCAGGACCCGTTCTGCTGCCTCTGATGCCCCAGGACCCGTTCTGCTGCCCCAGGACCCGTTCTGCTGCCTCTGCTGCTCCAGGACCCGTTCTGCTGCCCCAGGACCCGTTCTGCTGCCTCTGCTGCCCCAGGACCCGTTCTGCTGCCTCTGCTGCTCCAGGACCCGTTCTGCTGCATCTGCTGCCCCAGGACCTGTTCTGCTGCCTCCGCTGCCCCAGGACCTGTTCTGCTGCATCTGCTGCCCCAGGACCTGTTCTGCTGCCTCCGCTGCCCCAGGACCAGTTCTGCTGCATCTGCTGCCCCAGGACCTGTTCTGCTGCCTCTGCTGCCCCAGGACCAGTTCTGCTGCATCTGCTGCCCCAGGACCAGTTCTGCTGCCTCCGCTGCCCCAGGACCAGTTCTGCTGCATCTGCTGCCCCAGGACCAGTTCTGCTGCATCTGCTGCCCCAGGACCTGTTCTGCTGCATCTGCTGCCCCAGGACCAGTTCTGCTGCATCTGCTGCCCCAGGACCCGTTCTGCTGCCTCTGCTGCCCCAGGACCAGTTCTGCTGCATCCGCTGCCCCAGGACCTGTTCTGCTGCATCTGCTGCCCCAGGACCCGTTCTGCTGCATCTGCTGCCCCAGGACCTGTTCTGCTGCCTCCGCTGCCCCAGGACCTGTTCTGCTGCCTCTGCTGCCCAGGACCTGTTCTGCTGTCACTGATGCCCCAGGACGCGTTCTGCTGCATCTGCTGCCCCAGGATCCGTTCTGCTGCCCCAAGACCCGTTCTGCTGCCTCTGATGCCCCAAGACCCGTTCTGCTGCCCCAGGACCCGTTCTGCTGCCTCTGCTGCTCCAGGACCCGTTCTGCTGCCCCAGGACTCGTTCTGCTGCCTCTGATGCCCCAGGACCCGTTCTGCTGCCCCAGGACCCGTTCTGCTGCCTCTGCTGCTCCAGGACCCGTTCTGCTGCCCCAGGACCCGTTCTGCTGCCTCTGCTGCCCCAGGACCCGTTCTGCTGCCTCTGCTGCTCCAGGACCCGTTCTGCTGCATCTGCTGCCCCAGGACCTGTTCTGCTGCCTCCGCTGCCCCAGGACCTGTTCTGCTGCATCTGCTGCCCCAGGACCTGTTCTGCTGCCTCTGCTGCCCCAGGACCAGTTCTGCTGCCTCCGCTGCCCCAGGACCAGTTCTGCTGCATCTGCTGCCCCAGGACCTGTTCTGCTGCATCTGCTGCCCCAGGACCTGTTCTGCTGCATCTGCTGCTCCAGGACCTGTTCTGCTGCCTCTGCTGCCCCAGGACCAGTTCTGCTGCATCCGCTGCCCCAGGACCTGTTCTGCTGCATCTGCTGCCCCAGGACCTGTTCTGCTGCATCTGCTGCCCCAGGACCTGTTCTGCTGCCTCTGCTGCCCAGGACCCGTTCTGCTGTCACTGATGCCCCAGGACCCGTTCTGCTGTCACTGATGCCCCAGGACCCGTTCTGCTGTCTCTGCTGCCTGATAGGTAAGGAGCTGAATGCGAGCCTGCAGGGACCATGGTCCAATGGTTTGGCGATGCCTTCCTGCAGGTTCGCCTCCAGGTGACAACAGATAGTTGGAAGATCCTCTTCCCCAGCGATGGGAGGTGGAGACCTGTCCACCTGACCAAGAAAAGCTGCTTTGAGATAGTAGGTGAAGTCAGCAGCCGTGGGGTCACCCCCAAGACATGGATCCAGTGCACGAAGTGGGTCAATGACCGGATCCGGGCTGCTCAGGCACAAACTCAAAACACTTTGGACCCTTTGGACATTGCGCATGGCAGAGTGAGAGGGAGTGTTTGGTGGAAAGGGAGTGACCACCCAGTCATGTGTATTGGGGAAGGGCAGCAGGACATGCTGCCTGAGGCTTGGCTGCATCTCGGTGAGAGGCACACGTCAGTCATTGTATAAACTCACACAGTCCCTCGAGAGGGGCCACATGCAGGAGGAATATGTGTGTCCACATCATGGACTGCTGGACTATCACCATCAGAGATATTGGGTTTGTCCCCACTGGGAGACTAACTTTGTTGATCATAGTGGCTGCAGGAGAAGACAGCCCACAATCGGAAAGAGCATGTCAAGACTGGCAGTGGATGCCTTATCTCCATGTCCTCATCCCGATGGAGGAGGAGGCCATGGAACAGGCAGGGCAGCAAAGCAGCTGCTCCATAGCTGATGGAGAGACAGGGACACCTACCTAAGAGAGTGAGTGAACATCTCCTGGGGCACAAGGGAGCATCCGCTGCAAAGGAGCCATACTGCTCATCTGTTCACCACTGCATCAATGGAGCTGCACAGTAGGGGTGGTTGGAATGTCACGATGGGCAGACCCTAACCCTTCAATGTCCCTGTTTTCACATGCAGGCTAGGATGAACGACAAGAGCGAAGAGCTGGAGAGACTGTGGGACAGCCAGACACCTCTGAGGAGGAGGAGGGAGCCTCAGATGGTGCACCATCACCTCATTCCCCTGCACCCTCCACCAGCACAGAAACCCTCACTCGGTGGGTATCCACTTGCTGTTAGATTTGGGCACACAAGCTGGTGAGCACGTCACAGACAGGCCCGGGCAGCTGACGGAGGCAGTGACAGCCGAGGCCACTGGCAGTTGGGAGTCTGTGGGAGGCCAGGCCCATGCTGAGTCCCAGGCTGATGACATGCCTCTGGTGTCACCAGCAACATGGGAAATACTGCAGCTGCAGCAAGAGGTCAGGCAACATCTGGCAGAGTTGCCAGAGGTTATGTGTACCCAAGTTCGGATGATGGAGGAGTCCATCCAGGCCTTGCATGCTGCACTGTCTCTGATGGGGGTGTGTCTGGCTTCCTTCCTTGAGAGATTGGTGACTCTGATGGAGAGCCAGATCCAGCCGACGAATCAGTGGCTGCCGGAGATGCGCGCAGACTTGCACTCCATCGCTTTGTCCATGAGATCCATCCAGCGGTGACAAGGTGAGAGGGGGGACGAGGCACCTGAACTCTTCACCAGGTCCACATCCCTCTCAGGTCAGCAGGGAGGTACAAGTGTGTCTTATAAGGGGGAGGAGCAGCTGGCTGCTACATCTGGGGTCTCCTCTCAGGGTGTTCCTGGTGTGGACAGTAGCTCCAAAGCCCCTCTGCCAGTGACACAAGTGATGCCAGTGCCTGCCTCCATCATCCTCGATGACAGAGGGGGGTCCCTGTACCTGTGCAGGAGGCCCTCAGTGTGCCGGGGCCCTCCAGGCCTCAGGCAGCAAGAGGACGGCCACCAATGTCATCCCAAGCCATGGGGCAGCAAGGTCAGCAGCCTGTCTCCATCTCAGCTGACAGAGCAGGGGGAGCACCACGTAGGAGCACCCGGAAAAGATTTAAGAAGAGCACCTAGATTCACTGAGGGGTTCACGGGTGAATGTACATTCCAGATGGATAGGGTTGTGTTTGGTGTCACACGGAATAAAGAAATGATGTTCTCTCACTATGTCTCCTTCTTATTGTTGATACCCTTTGGGACTTCATTTAAACCCTTCCTCCCAAGGGGCTGGAAGTGAGGGAGCAAGCCCTGAGTTTACAAAGCTTCGGCCTTGTCACTGTGCGATGTGTACCTGGACGCTGCAGAACAGAAGGAAGGAGGTGACAACAGGGCTGCTTAAAGCTAAGACTTTATTGCTGTGGTTCCAGAAGGTGGTAAGGCTCAAAGGAAACTTGAATGTATAAGGGTGTCTCATGTCTCCCTTGTGTGTATCTCATGGCCCCTTTCCTGCTGTGCCTGAGGTTCTTCATCTGGCACTGCTTGGGCAGCATCCTCCTCCACATCCTCATCATCAGAGGAGACACCACACTCCACGATATCCTCACCAGTCAACACCTCACCCCTCTGTAATGCCAGATTGTGCTGTGCACAGCAAACCACCACGATATGCGAGACCCTCGCCGGGACATACTGAAGGGCTCCACTGGATCGATCTAGGCACCTGAATCTCATCTTCAGGAGACCAATGGCCTCCTTGACGGTCGCTCGGGTTGACCCGCAGCAGATGTTGTACCTCTCCTCTGCATCCGTGCGTGGGTTCCTCACAGACGTCAGTAGTCATGTCCTCAGTGGGTAGTCCTTGTCTCCAAGGATCCATCTCTGAAAGCGGATGGGGCCGCGGAAAGGTTCTGGCACCTGGGAGTGCCTTGGTATGCAGGCGTTGTGGCTGCTTCCCGGGATTTGTGCACACACCTATGGGATCCATTTGCAGTGGTCGCAGACCAATTGCACACTGAGCAAGTGGAAGCCCTTCCTGTTGAAGGCTGCTGGCTGGTCTGCAGGAGCTTTGATGGTCACATGGGTGCAGTCAATGACACCCTACACCTGGTGGAATCCAGCGATGGCCCCGAATCCTATAGCTCTCTCAGCTTGACTGTTTGAATCAATGTGCACATAGTCACCGGCCCTCCTGAACAGGACATTGGTGACCTCCTTGATGTACTGATTCACTACAGACTGTGAGATTCCACACATATCTCCAGTGGATCCCCGCAATGATCTGGTGGTGAAGAAGTTCAGTGGCACGGTGACCTTCAGTGACACTGGCATCAGGTGCCCACCAAGTCGCATGGGGCACAGCTGCATCATGGCAGAGAGATCAGTGACAACCTCCGTGGAGAGGTGCAGTCTGCGGAGACACTGTCACTCGGACATCTGCAGGTAGTTGAACCTCGGCTGACGTGTTCCTCTGCCTCCTTCTCCAGCCTCCTGTTCGAGGCTGGCCTTCCTGTGGGCCCCCAAGCTGCTGTGGTGCCCCTGCTGGTGCCTGCGCCTCCCTCCCTTCCTCTCTACTCCTCCTCCTCCTCCTCAATGGGAGCCTCGAATCCAATGAGAGCCTCGAATGAGGCCCATGACAGGTTGCCCCTCCCTGAGTGCAAGGCCTTCACAGTAAACAACACCCAGCCACATTTACCTCACTTGTCACCCTCAATGAAGTGGCACTGCCCCAATGGCACCCTGGTGTTGTTCCCTCTGCAGAGCTGGCACATTGGCCCCCACTCCTGACAGTGTTTCCCGATGCCCTTTCCCCCTCCACCCTTGCTGCCAAGTTTTGCTGCCTCACCCGATAGCTTCCCAGTGAAGACAACACTCAGCTCCCACCTCCCAGTCACCTCCTTTAACCAGGCGAGGCTCTGAAGCCCCGTGGTTCCCGTGTGCTATCAGTTCAATTGGATCCAGTGAATAAAATTGCTGACAATTGGACTCATAAATACTTGAAATGCCTTCTTGCCGTGTGGATGTGCGAAGTCTGCCCTCCATGTCAGCCGCCGACAGAAAAATCCGGTCCAACGTCTTCCATCCCTATTTTATACACCCCCCTCCCCCTTCCCGGCCTCCATTCCCGTCTCCAACGGTCCCTTAAAATTCTGGCGCATGTCTCTAAGACTAATGAGAGTGAAACCAGATCTGCTCCTTCGACTGAACAGGGAGAGCTGCTCTCTCTGTGTTTAAAGTGAATGAATCTGCTCTTTACCTTGTCTTACTGGAACGTTCACTGTCTGGAAATGTCTGTTTGAAAATGTTTTCCTGTTATATTAATGGAGCAGAGGAGCAGATGTGAGGTACTGTTGAACAGAGAGGTTTGGAAGTGGGTGAAGGGGTGGAGTGACGGTGTGAGTGAGAGGCGCAGTGAGTTGGCCATTCTCAATAGAGTGTCAGGAATGAAGGTCAGAGGAACAGACCAGGCAGGAAACACAGAAAGAGCGAGGAGAAGCTGGTGTGAAAAACAGAGATTAAACAACAGGCTTGTTCATTTGGTTTGGGTCTGGTGTTTAGAATACCCAGAATCTGGGTTCACTTCCCTTCCAACTCAGCGAATTGTACCAACATTATGTTCATAAAACCATAGAATGATACCCAAAGAAGGAGACCATTTGGTCCATTGTGTCAGTGCTGTCTCTTTGGTTGTGCTATCCAATTAGTCCTGGTGTTCAGCTTTTTCCTGTAATCTGTACATTTTCCTTCCAGTATTTATCCCTATCGCTTTTCAAAGTTACTACTGAATCTGCTTTCAAGTCCTGATCAGACAGTGCATTCCAGATCACAACACATCACTGTATAAAAAATCATTCCTCATTTCGCCTCTGGTCTTTTCTCAATCACCTGATAAATACATCCTCTGGTTACTGACCCTTTTGCCACTGGAAACAATTTCTCCTTATTTAACTTATTGAAAACCTTCTTGAAGATGTCACATACTAGACTGCCAGTAAAACTGAAGCCCATGGAAGAAAAGGGACAATGACAGCATGCATATGAAGTTTGCAGACTGATAGGAACATAGGAGCAGGAGTAGGCCATTCAGCCCATCGAGCCCACCCTGCCATTCAATATGATGATGACTGATCGTCCACTTCAATGCCTTTTTCCCACACTATCTCCATATCCCCTATGTCATTTGTATTTAGAAATCTGTCAATCTCTGCTTTAAACATACTCAATGACTGAGCTTCCACAGCCCTCTGAGGTAGAGAATTCCAAAGATTCACAACCCACTGAGTAAAGAAATTTCTCCTCATCGCTGTCCTAAGTGGCTTTCCCCTTACGTTGAAATTGTGTCCCCTGGTTCTAGACTCCTCAACCGGGGGAAACATCTTAGCTTCATCTACCTGTCTATCCCTTTAAATATTTTGTAAGTTTCAATGAGATCACCTCTCATTCTTCAAAACTCTAGAGAATACAGTCCCAGTTTCCCCAATCTCTCTTCATTTGACAGTCCCGCCATCCCGGGAACAAGTCTGGTGAACCTTCGTTGCACTCCCTCGATGGCAATGATATCCTTCCTAAGGTAAGGGGAACAAAACTTCACACAGTATTCCAAAGTGCAGTCCAACCAAGGTTATATACAATTGAAGCAGGACTTCACTACTCCTATACTCAAATCCTCTTGTGATAGAGGCTAACATATCATTCGTCTTCTGAATTGCTTGCTGCACCTGCATGTTAGCTTTCAGTTACTTATTGACAAGGACACCCAGGCCCCTTTGTACATTCACACTCTTACCATTTAACAAATAATCTGCACATCTGTTTCTCCTGCCAAAGTGGATAACCTCACATTTTTACACATTATATTTCATGTGCCACTTTCTTGTCCACTCACTAAGTCTGTCCAAATTCCCTTGAAGCCGCTTTGCATTTTCCTCACAACACACATTCCCACCTAGTTTTGTGTCATCTGCAAACTTTGAAATACTACATTTGGTCCCCGCATCCAAATCATGTGAACAGCTGGGTCACAGTGTGGTGGTGAACAGTTGTATTTCTGTCTGGAGGAAGGTTTACAGTGGGTTCCCCATGGTTCCTCATAACTTCAGTTATGTGCAGACACTGGAAAAGCTGGGGTTGTTCTCCTTGGAGCAGAGCAAGTTCAGAACAACTTTGACAGAGTTAGAATCAAGGAATCAAATGGTAACAGTACAGAAGGAGACCATTCAGTCCATCATGTCCATGACAGCTCTTTGCAAGAGCAGATCAGCGAATTCCACTCCTCTGCCCTTTCATTGTAGCCCTGCAAATTTTCTCTATTCAGGTGTTTATCCAATTCCCTTTTGAAAGCCACGATTGAATCTGCCTCCAGCACACTCTCAGGCAGTGTATTCCAGATCCGAACCACTCACTCTGTCCCACACCCCTGGTACCATTGCAGAAAATCTTTTCTGTTCATTTCATCCCTCATAAATAATTGAAATGAAATGTTTATTAGGAAATGCACAACATAAAAAGGAGAGAGAAATAAATGCTGAGTAAAATAGAAGTCAATGTTTGAAAGGTAAAAAGAGCAAAAGATGTAACTTTTATTCTGGATGAATGAGCGGAATATATCACACTTTGGGGATTTTGTAAGAGGATTTACTGATAAACCTGGGATTTGAGAGGAAGCTGGTTCATGGTTTACAGAACAAATTCAGCCCCTGGGGTGGAGCCAACAGCTGCACCGTCCAATAACAGACAGGCCGGGGACACTGTCTCAGGCCTAGTGAGCTCAGTCGATGAAAGCATGAAACTCTGAATCTCAAGTTTTTGAGTTTGAGCCCACGGTGGGTGTTTTTTATTTCCTTTTTAGGCTGATTTTACAGGCGTTATCCAGCTCTGAATTCCTCGGCAGGGAGTTCAAGGAGTGTTTGAAATGAGATTCAACAGCAGTATGAGAAAGTCTCTCCTTGATTCAGGACTCTTACCTCTCTGCAGCATCTCGCTGCTGAAGATTGAACTTTTTCTCATTTCATTCTCAGCTCAGGGTCAGTGTGGATCACTGGGACTTCTGGCTGTCTCCCACTTCACAATTCATCAGTGCTGAGAAATCAATGGGGAATATTACTCACATGTTGTAATGTTTTATAAATACTTGAATGTATTTCACACTGTGTCCAACAGTGTGAATCTCCCCTGGTATATCAGCTCACCAACACTTCAACAGAACATTCACATAATGTGAGCTCTGACATCTGTTCAGATCCCATTCCCAAGACCTGGAAAGTGGGATTGGGCTGGATCGCTCTTTTTCAGCTGGCACAGACACGATTGCTAAATGGTCTCATTCTGTGCCATAAATTTTCTCCATTTTCTATGTTCTATGAAGTGAGGTGTGATTGGGAGGGGCAATTCCACCAGGGTTATATTTTCTACCAAAACAATGACACAAGGGATACTTCACTTTTTTATTCATTCATTCATGCGATGTGGGCATCGCTGGCGAGGCCAGCATTTATTGCCCATCCCTAGTTGCCCATGAGAAGGTGGTGGTGAACTGCCTTCTTGAACCGCTGCAGTCCATGTGGGGTAGGTACACACACAGTGCTGTGAGGAAGGGAGTTCCAGGATTTTGACCCAGCGACAGTGAAGGAACGGCGATATAGTTCCAAGTCAGGATGGTGTGTGGCTTGGAGGGGAACTTGCAGGTGGTGGTATCCCCTGCATTTGCTGCCCTTGCCCTTCTCGGTGGTAAAGGTCGCTGGGTTTGGAAGGTGCTGTCTAAGGAGTCTTGGTGCATTGCTGCAGTGCATCTTGTAGACGGTACACACTGCTGCCACTGTGTGCCGATGGTGGAGGGAGTGAATGTTTGTAGATGGGGTGCCAATCATGTGGGCTGCTTTGTCCTGGACGGTGTTGAGATTCTTGAGTTGGAATTGCACCCATCCAGGCAAGTGGAGAGTATTCCTTCACACTCTTGACTTGTGAATTGCAGATGGTGGACAGGCTTTGGGGAGTCAGGAGTCATGGATGAGTGAGAGGAATATATCACACTTTGGGGCTTTTGTAAGAGGATTTATTGATAAACCTGGGATTTGAGAGGAAGCTGCTTCATGGTTTACAGAACAAATTCAACCCCTGGGGTGGAGCCAACAGCTGCACTGTAATTACTCGCCTCAGGATTCCAAGCCTCTGACCTGCTCTTCTAGTCACGTTATTTGTATGGCTACCCATGGTAACCTCCATGATGTTGATGGTGGGGGATTCAGTGATTGTAATGCTATTGAATGTCAAGGGGAGATGGTTAGATTCTCTCTTGTTGGAGATGGTCATTGCCTGGCACTTGTGTGGTGCGAATGTTACTTGCCACTTATCATCCCAAGCCTGTGAGACTGAAATAGCTCAGTTGGGAGTGTGTTAGACTGAAGATCCCTGGTTCAATCTGGGGTTTTGGCAGTTTTCCTTTATTCTGCATCGCCCTTTGGTTTTGACTCTTGAGCTGCACAATTTACACTGAAATTATTTACCCAACTCTGAAGGTTGGATTGGAATAGAGAGATATCAAGGATGGGAAATATTTACATTGTCAGCTTTAGCTTATTCTCTATCTCCTTGTGTCCTTTTCCCCAGTTTTTGAATCTTTCGGGGCCGGGAGAACATTTGATTTGCTGCATATGTCCCAAACTGAAGCCTTTTCCACATCTCTGGGCGGTCAGACTTGCTCTGTCTGTTTTTGCTGCTCGTGACTATTAACGAGAACAGGCCATGAGTTCAATGTTTATCAGCAAACGGAAGATAATTGGAAAGAATTCTGTGTTACTCCAGACCAGTGACAAAGATGCAATGGATGTTATTCAAAATAAATTCCCTTTGACATTTTATGTAAACTTGTTTGCATCTAAAAGTTGGATTTTAAGTGTTACAAAAATGTGTCAAATTAATGACTGACCATGTGACAGCGCACATGGGGATCAAATCCACAGCCTTGTTGTTATCAACACTGCGTCCTAACCAACTGAACTAAGCGGCCTATAGACAGAGCCAGGTATGGGTTTGAGCCGCACGCTGGGCGGTTTGTGTTTTATTTCTCACACTGGGTGACAGAGCGATTGTACAAACAATGGACACATCACATCCCTGAAACATTGTTCTGATATAAAACAGTGTGAAATAAGAACTGAGCATGGAAATGGAACGGAACCAGAAATCAGGACTTTAATCTATTGAAGTTGATCTTGAAATTCAACCATTCACTGAACATTCCAATAGGTCGAGCTCTCTTCTGATATAAAATCCAGGAACTTGAGCTGCTGCAAAACATAACTGAGCCTGACGTGATTTGAACACACAACCTTCTGATCTGGAGTCAGACGCGCTACCGTTGCGCCACAAGCTCACAGATAAAGCAAAAGCTTCCATTCCTGGCAGATTTACTTCTTGTTCAGATTCAGTGATTGAAATTAATTCAATCCTCATCTGACCTCCGCTCTGTAAAGGCCTGCCACCCGACCTGAACCCGACGGGACCCGTGTCGGGTTCAGGTCGTGTCGGGTCGCTCTTCCGGGTCTGGCTTTCGGGCTCGGGTCAGGGCGGGCCAGGTTCGGGACGGGCTGGGTCCAGGTCGGGCTGAGTCCGTGTCGGACACACACAGTAAGTATTACATTTAACTCTGCTGGGAAGTTGAGTTTAATAAGTGTCAAAAGTTGAAAAGCCAACCTAAGCTGGGAGTCCGGGTCATCAAGGAGGGAAACTCTGAGTCTGCTCAGTGAGCAAGTGAGCATCTCTATGACGTCATTGCGCTCATGCTGCAGCTTCCTGTAGATTCGGAATCGGGAGGTAGATAAAGTGAACATTTCGGTGGTCGGGTAAGGTTCGGGTTAGTTTGGGCGTGGGAATAAATGGAGATACTCGGGCCGGGTCGGGCTCGGGTCCAATGTGGTTCTGTCGGGTTCGGGTTGGGTATTTTTTCCTGACCTGAGCAGGCCTTTACTGCTCTGTCAGTTCAGTGCCTTATTTAAAATATTACTTGGAGTTCTGTTTTACAGGGTCTCGGCTGTTTAAGTGTTTCTCAGACCCACTACTCTGATTAATCAGACATTTTGCTGTTAACTGCTGCTGCTACAATTGAAATGTAAAAAAGAATTTCCAGTGACCTGCAACCAATGGACAAATACATTTCAGAAAGTTAAAGCTCATTCACCAATCCACAAATGTGTTTTTCTGCTTATATTTATAAACAACTCCTTCTCTCCACTATGAGAACTATACAATCACTCCAGTTATTTGAAAGTTAGTATAAGATGTTCCAGTTCATCAATTTTAAAACTGCAGCAGGTATTTTCCAGAAAACTTCTCTGTTGGAACCTCAGTCCCATTTAGATTGAAAGTGGACAATTAATGTATTCACTTGTTCATTGTGGACAGGTGTCTGACTTCGAATAAATCTCATTAACTTTCAATGAGGTGGCAGTATTTCTGTGCTCCCATTTTACACAGTCTGTCCTGTTCATGCACCATGTTTTTATTCTCCTCTCCCATTCTCCACAGGATACAGATTACAAGCATCATCAATCTAGCTGTTGAAAAGCATTGGAAGAATCTGGTCACACAGGTATTGAAACATTCATTTTCTGCCATTTTACAAGTTGGTTGCTTTAAACACAGTACAATGTGCAATCATCTTGAAAAGAGATTCTCTTCAATATCCAATACAAACTGAATTACAAACCTGACAGACAAACACAGGAGAACAAGTGACTAGTGAACACAAACCTCGTGGTGCTCATTTTCAGATTTATTGCAGTCATCTTACAAAAGAAGTGAAAGAATATTCCAGTGAAATGATTTGGAAAGTAGGTGTGACTTTTGTTGGTGCCTTTCTTTGCTCTGTTGATGAAACTTTCTTGCACCTGACTCCTGTTCATGTCTCTGTTTCCTCTATTGAATGAGGAAGGAGGTATTTGATCAGAAATCAACTGGATTGTGTACCTTTGAGAGGGGATTTCTGCACCATCAGGGCTGGAAACAGGAGTGAGTGAAAGACAATGTGTGGAGTTTGATTTTGTACAGAGGGAGAGCAAATCTAACAGGACTGTGAGATATTGGCCTGGATTTTACAGCCCCAATAGCGGTGAACTCTGAGACTTTCACTGCTATTGAGGGTCTGAACAGCACTGCAACTGCTGGTACATGCACACACTAACACCAGCATCTGGAAGTTGTGGTGGTGAGAAATGTGCTTAGAAGGAGCCTCTGATCATAATCGCACCAGCCCACTCTTTAAAGTGACAGGGACCTGTAGTTCAGCAATTTGGGCTCATTGCCCACAATGTACCCTGATTTTTACCTGGGTTGGATTAAAGCCGGTACCAACAGGCTCAGGGCTGCTCGGGAAGGACTTTTCTGTTGACACAACAGCTCCACTATTCCAGGAAGACACCGGCAGCAGCAGTGGTCAACTTTCAGAGGGAGTACAGACATTTTAAATGTTGTATTTTATTTCTTAATTGTATGTAAGTTTTTAGCATGGCCTTATCAGAGTTCTTAAATTTACATCTGACTTTTTATTAACAAGATTGAAGTGCTTTTAAAAGATCTCTAAATGTATATGACTTTTTATCAAGATTTACTTGGCTTCTTTGTAAAGACTCGAGCAAGATTGAAGTGACTTTTAAAAACTACATCTTATCCTTTAAAATCCTGCTTCCATGTAGATGACATTGGAAGATGGCTTCAGAATAGCTTAGACTATCTTTCTAACAGGTACTGCAACAGCTTAAGACCTACTTTTCTGCAAAAGCTGGTGAATTACCTTCCGGGAGCGGAGAGGAGCGGAGCGGAGCAGACCTATATGGACCGATATGAGGAGAACGCCGAGAGCGGAGCCTATAAATCCAATCCGAGGATCGAGGCCCAGTCTCTTACCTTCCGGGAGTGGAGTGGAGATCTTCCAGTGTGCTGGAGTTTTGAAAAAAAAGAAGCCAACTGTGATGTCAGAGGAGAGCTGCAAGGTGATTGGTTGGTGAGTCACTGCTGTTAGTGTATTTAAATATCATAAAGAAAAGGGCAAAATTTTTTAGTTGAAAAAAAAACCTCTGCTGATAAGTTGAGTACTACTAAAGTGTTTTTTTAATTCAGTGTAGCTTATGAAGGACTTTAGATTGTAGTGGGTAGAACAAGGCCCCTAGTGTCATTAGTATTTTTTAATTAAGGGAGTAACTAATTAATCTAAGGGTAAGTCATGGCAGGAGAGCTCAGCCCCGTGATATGCTCCTCCTGCGCTATGTGGGGATTCAGGAACCCTCCCAGTCTCCATGACGACCATGTGTGCAGGAAGTGTATCCAGCTGCAGCTACTGGCTACTCGCATTATGGAGCTGGACCTGCGGGTGGTTTCACTGTGGAGCGTCCACGAAGCTGAGGACGTCATGGATAGCATGTTTAGTGAGGTGGTCGCACCGCAGGTAATGGATGCACAGGCAGAAAAGGGATGGGTGACCACCAGATGGAATAGTAGGAGCAGGCAGGTAGTGCAGGAGTCCCCTGTGGCCATCCCCCTCTCAAACAGATACACCGCTTTGGTTACTGTTGGGGGGAAGACCTCCCAGGGGAAAAGAGCAACAGCGCGGTCCGTGGCACCACGGAGGGCTCTGCTGCACCGCAGGGGAGGAAAAGGGGTGGAAGAGCTATTGTGATAGGGGATTCTATCAGAAGGGGTGCAGATAGGCGTTTCTGTGGCCGCAAACAAGACTCCAGGATGGTATGTTGCCTCCCTAATACTAGGGTCAAGGATGTTTCGGAGCAGCTGCAGGAAATTCTGAAAGGGGAGGGTGTGCAGCCAGAGATCGTGGTCCATATTGGTACGAACGACATAGGCAGGAAGAGAGATGAGGTTCTGCAAAGTGAATATAAGGAGTTAGGCAGAAGGTTAAAGAGCAGGACCTCTAGGGTTGTAATCTCAGGATTACTCCCTGTGACACGTGCTAGTGCGGGTAGGAATAGGAGGATTAGGCAAATGAATGCGTTGCTGAAGACTGGCGAAGGCGGGAGGGCTTCAGGTACTTGGATCATTGGGATCTCTTCTGGTGCAGAGGTGACCTGTACAAGAGGGACGGGTTGCATCTGAACTGGAAGGGGACCAATATCCTTGTCGGGAGATTTTATAGTAATACACGGGGGGGTTTAAACTAGTCTTGCAGCGGGGGTGGGACCCAAAGTAGTAGTCTCTCCAATGAGATAGTTGAGGCAAATGGAGAGGTTAAAGCAAGCAAGTCCAGTAGGCAGGCCAGGCAGGGGCAGGACAGGGAGCGTGGAAGGTCTGGTAGGCTAAACTGCATTTACTTTAATGCAAGTATCCTTACAGGTAAGGCAGATGAACTCAGAGCATGGATCGGTACATGGGATTGTGATATTGTAGCTATTACGGAAACGTGGTTGAGGGATGGGCAGGACTGGCAGCTCAATGTTCCACGGTACCGATCCTTCCGGCGTGACAGAGGTGGAGGTAAGAGAGGAGGGGGAGTTGCACTATTGATTAGGGAGGACATCACGGCAGTACTTAGAGAGGATATCCCGGGGTGAATGTCCAGTGAGGCCATACTGGTAGAACTTAGAAATAATAAAAGGGTGATCCCTTTGATGGGATTATACTATAGGCCCCCCAATAGTCAGAGGGAAGTGGAGGGGCATATATGTAGGGAAATCACATATAAGTATAGGAATTATCGGGTTGTAATCGTAGGTGATTTTAACTTCCCTAATATTGACTGGGACTGCCTTAGTGCTAAGGGATCAGATGAGGAAGAATTTGTTAAGTGAATCCAGGATAGTTTTCTGAAGCAGTACGTGGATGGCCCGACTAGAGAAGGGGCTACACTCGACCTCCTCTGAGGAAATGAGGATGGGCAGGTGGTTGATGTGTCAGTGGGGGAGCACTTTGGGACCAGTGACCATAGCTCTATTAGCTTCAAGATAGTTATGAAAAAGAATAGGACTGGTCCTCAGGTTGAAGTCCTAAATTGGGGGAAGGCTAATTTCCATGGCATCAGACAGGAACTCTCAAAAGTTGAAATGGGACAGGCTGTTTACAGGTAAAGGGACGTCTGGCAAGTGGGAGGCTTTTAAAAGTGAGATAGGAAGAGTTCAGGGCCAGCATGTTCCTGTTAGATGGAAGGGCAAGGCTGGCAAGTTTAGGGAACCTCGGTTGACGAGGGATATTGAGGGTCTGGTCAGGACAAAGAAGGAGGCATACGTCAGGTATAGGCAGCTGGGATCGAGCGAGTCCCTCGAGAAGTATAGGGGATGTAGGAGTATACTTAAGAAGGAAATTAGGAGGGCGAAAAGGGGCCATGAGATTTCCCTGGCAGATAAGATAAAGGAGAATCCTAAAAGATTCTATAAGTATATTAAGAGTAAAAGGGTAGCTAGGGAGAGAGTAGGTCCCCTTAAGGATCAGTGTGGCAATCTATGTGTGAAGCCACGCGAAATGGGCGAGGTCTTAAATGAATATTTCTCGTCTGTATTTACCGTGGAGAAGGTCATGGAAGCTAGTGAGTTCAAGGGAGGGAACAGCGATATCCTGCAGCATATCAACATTACAAAGGAGGAGGTGTTGGAGGTTTTGAAGCGCATTAAGGTGGATAAATCCCCAGCGCCTGATCAGATGTATCCTAGGATGCTATGGGAAGCAAGGGAGGAGATTTCTGGGGCGCTGGCAGAGATTTTTGTATCATCGTTAGCCACGGGTGAGGTACCGGAAGACTGGAGGATAGCTAATTTGTTAATTAATAAATTAAATAACAAATCATGTCGCCTCTTTCTCTTCTAAACTCTGGCGGAGACAAGCCTAGCTTGTCCAATCTTTCCTCGTAAGACAGCCCAGCCATTCCATGTATTAGTCTCGTAAACTTTCTCTGTACTACCTCCAATGTATTTACATCCTTCCGCAAATAAGGAGACCAGTACTGTACTCAGTACTGCAGAAGAGGTCTCACCAATGTCCTGTATAGCTGAAGCATAACCTCCCTACGATTGTATTCAATTCCCATGGTGATAAATGATAACATTCTATTAGCTTTCCTAATTACGTGCTGGACCTGCATACTAACCTTTTGCAATTCATGCCCTCGGACACCCAGATCCCTCTGCATCTCAGAGCTCTGCAATCTCTCACCATTTAGATAATGTGCTTTTTTATTCTTCCTGCCATAGTGGACAATTTCCGACTTTCCCACATTATACTCCATTTGCCAGGTCTTTGCCCAATCACTTAACCTATCTATATCCCTTTGTAGCCCCTTTATGTCCTCTTCACAACCTACTTTCCTACCTATCATTGTGATCAGCAAATTTAGCAACAATACCTTCAGTCCCTTCATCTAAGTCATTTATATAAATTGTAAAAAGTTGAGGCCCCAGCACAGATCCCTGTGGCACACCACTCGTTACTTCTTGCCAACCAGAAAATGACCCATTTATGCTGACTCTCTGTTTCCTGTCAGCTAGCCAATCTTCGATCCATGCCAATATGTTACCCCCGACACCATGAGCTTTTATTTTCTGCAATAACCTTTGATATGGCACCTTATCCTTCTGGAAATCGAAATACAATACATCCACTGGTTCCCCTTTATCCACAGCACATGTAACTCCCTCAAAGAACTCCAATAAATTGGTTAAACATGATTTCCCTTTCAAAAAACCATGTTGACTCTGCCTGATTACCTTAATTTTTTCTAAATGCCCTGCTATAACATCCTCTGTAATAGCTCCAAACATTTTCCCTAAGACAAATGTTAAGTTAACTGGCCTGTCGTTTCCTGCTTTCTGTCTCCCTCCCTTTTTGAATAAATGAGTTACATTCACTCTTTTCCAATCTAACGGAACCTTCCCGAATCTAGGGAATTTTGGAATATTAAAACCAGCGCATCAACTATCTCACTAGCCAATTCAGGACCTGGCGACTTGACAACCCGCTGCTCCAACAATTTGTTTAGTACCACTTCCCTGGTGATTGTAATTTTCTTGAGTTCCTCCATCCCTTCAATTTCCTGATATACGGCTGATACTGGGATGTTATTTGTATACTCAATAGTGAAGACCGATGCAAAGTATCTGTTCAATTCATCTGCCATCTCTTAATTATCCATTATTAATTCCCCAGACACACTTTCTATTGGACCAACAGTCGCTTTGTTAACTCTTTTCTTTTTAAAATATCTATCGAAACTCTTACTAGTTGTCTTGAAATTCCTTGCGAGCTTTCTCTCATACTCTAATTTTACCTTCCTTATCAATCTATTAGTCTTTCTTTGCTGTTTTTTTTATATTCTGTCCAATCTTCTGACCTGCCTCCCACCTTTGCACAATTATAGGCTTTTTCTTTAAGTTTGATAGTATCTTTAACTGTTTTCGTGAACCATGGATGGTGAGTCCCACCTTTGGAACTTTTCTTTCTCGTTGAAATGTAACTATTCTGTGTATTCTGAAATATCCCCTTAAATGTCTGCCACTGCATCTCTATTGACTTATCCCTTAACCTAATTTGCCAGTTCACTTTAGCTAGCTCTGCTTTCATGACCTTATAATTGCCCTTATTTAAATTTAAAATACTAGTCTGGGACCCACTCTCCTCTCCCTCAAACTGAATGTAAAATTCAATCATATTATAATCGCTACTACCTAGGGGCACCTTAACTATGAGGTCATTAATTAATCCTATCTCGTTGCACAATGCCAGGTCTAGTATAGCCTGCTCTCTGGTTGGCTCCAGAACGTATTGTTCCAAGAAATTATCCCCAAAACATTCTATGTACTCCTCATCTAGGCTACCTCTGCCCATCTGAATTTTCCAGTCTATCTGTAGATTAAAATCCCCCATAATTATCACAGTACCTTTCTGACAAGCTGCCATTATTTCTTCCTTTATATCCCATCCGACAGTGTGGTTAATGTTAGGTGGCCTGTACACCACTCCCACAAGTGACTTCTTGCCTTTATGATTTCTCATTTGTACCCAAACTGCTTCTGCATCCTGATCTCCAGAACTCAGGTCATCCCTCTCTATTACGCTAATACCATCATTAATTAACAGAGCTACCCCGCCACCTTTTCCTAGCTTCCTGTCCTTCCAAAATGCCATGTCACCTCCAATATTCACATCCCAATCTATGTCGCCCTGCAGCCATGTCTCTGTAATGACTATCAGATCGTACTTATTTATTCTATTTGTGCTCTCAGTTCATCTGTTTTGTTTCGAATGCTCCATGCATTCAGATACAGAGCATTTAGTTTTGTCCTTTTATTATTTTTGTCACCTCTAGCCTTATCTGTCGATTTACTCTTAGATTTGTACATTCTGTCCCTTCCTGTCACAGTCTGTTTATCATTTCCCATATTTATACCTTTCTCTCTTGCCTTGTCTCTCCTCCTTGATTCACCATATCTTCCCAAATTTGATCCCTTGCCCCCACTATTCAGTTTAAAACCGTCTCTACTTCCCTCGTTATGTGGCTCGCTAGAACACCGGCACCGGCACGGTTCAGGTGTAGACCGTCCCAACGGTACAGCCACCTCTTTCCCCAGTACTGGTGCCAATATCCCACGAACCAGAACCCACTACTACCACACCAGTCTTTCAGCCGAATATTACTTTCTCTAATCTTATTTGTCCTATGCCAATTTGCACGTGGCTCAGATAATAATCCAGAGATGATTAACTTTGAGGTTCTGCTTCTTAATTTGGTGCCGAGTTCCTCATACTGACGATGCAGAACCTCTATCCTTGTCCTGCCTATGTCGTTGGTACCGACATGGACCATGACGACTGGATCCTCCCCCTCCCATTGTATGTTTCGCTCCAGCCCTGAGCAGATGTCCTGAATCCTGGCACCGGCAGGCAACACAGCCGTCTGGACTCTTGCTCTTTGCTGCAGAGAACAGAGTCAATCCACCTTACTATACTGTCCCCTACTACCACTACATTCCTTTTTTCTCCCTCTTTGAGCCGCAAACACTTACTGCAGACGTGTTTGCCCTGGATCACACTGGCATCCAGGAGCTCCCACATGCTGCAGCTGTGACACATCACCTGTCCGGTCATCCTTAACGTGTTTCAATTAACTACTTAAATATTTTATTCAATTATTCATTTTATTGCATATTTTATTAAACTTACCACTAGTTTGTTTACTATTTTAAACGTGAGGACTAAAATGGACCTTAATCACTTACCAGATGCGCATCAAGCAGGTCGGTTCTTCCAAACCAATCAACTACCTGCTTGCCTGTGATGTCACAGCTTACCAGATCCTCACCAAACAGCTCCTTCCACTGCACCGAAGAAAGAACCAAATCCTGTAAACTCACCCCAGCGGCTCTCTGTTTCCCTGCTCTCACTCTCCATAGTGACGTCACTCCTCGATTTTTTTTCCCCTGCTCTGCTCTTCTCTCTCTCGCTCTGTCTCCGAGTCTGTGCTTTTGGCGCATTTCTTCATTTGTTGTTCCGTTGTGCTCCTCTGTTTCTGGTCCAAAATCTGACTCTGGTGGGACTTGAACCCACAACTTTTGAACATCTTCTTAGTCATCATTTAGAAGTCCAACACGCTATCCATTGCGCCACAGAGCCTCACACATTTTTATTAACATCACTAAGGCCTTTGATCTTGTCAGCAGAGACGGCCTCTTCAAACTGCGATGGAACATAGGCTGCCCTCCTGACCTCTTGGGCATCATCTCTTCTTTCCACGAGAACATGCACAGTTCCATCAGTTACAATGGAGCAACATCAGACGCTTTCAAGATCAGCAGTGGGGTAAAGCAGGGCTGCACGCTGGCGCCAGCTCTCTTAGGAACAGAGGAACATAGGAGTAGGCCATTCAGCCCATCGAGCCTGCTCTGCCATTCAGTTCGATCATCGCTGATCACCTACCTCAAAGCCCCTTTCCCATGCTATCCCCATATCCCTTGATGTCATGAGTATCAAGATTTCTATCAATTTCTGTCTTGAACATGCTCAATGATTGAGCTGCCACAGCCCTCTGGGGCACAGTATTCCAATGATTCACCACCGTCTGAGTGAAGAAATTCCACCCATCTCAGTTTTAAATGGCCTACTCCTTATTCTGAGACGATGTCCTTTGGTTTTAGACTCACCAACCAGGGCAAACATCCTGTCTACATCCACACTGTCACGCCCTGTAAGAATTTTGTCAGTTTCAATCAGATCACCTCTCATTCTTCGAAACTTTAAGGAATACAGGCCCAGTTTCCTCATAAGACAATCCCACCATCCCAGGGATTAGTCTGGTGACATAAAAACAAGAAATGCTGGAACCACTCAGCAGGTCTGGCAGCATCTGTGAATAGAGAAGCAGAGTTAACGTTTCAGGTCAGTGACCCTTCTTCGGAACTGACATATATTAGAAAAGTCACAGGTTATAAGCAAGTGAGGTGGGGGTGGGGCAAGAGATAACAAAGGGGAAGGTGTAGATTGGACCAGGCCACATAGCTGACCAAAAGGTCATGCAGCAAAGGCAAACAATATGTTAATGGTGTGTTGAAAGACAAAGCATTAGTACAGATTAGGTGTTAACGGACTGAATATTGAACAGCAGCAAGTACAAACCTGAAAAAAAACAGTAGGTAAGCAAACTGAACAAACTGAGATGAAATGAAATAAATGCAAAAAAAATTAGTCTGTTGACCCTCTGTTTCACTCCCTCTTTGGCAAGTATTTCCTTCATAAGATGAGGAGACTAAACTGTACACAATACTCCAGTGCGGATTCACCAAGGCTCTATACAATTGCAACAAGACATCTTTACTCCTGTACTCATGACCCCTCGTGTGGGTACAACATACCATTTGCCTTCCTAATTGATTGCTGCACCTGCACAAGAGCTTTTAGTGTCTCAGGAACAAGGACACCCAGGTCCCTTTGGACATCGACACTTCCCAACCTCTCACCATTTAAGAAATACTCTGTCTTTCTGTTTATTCCACCAAAGTGGATAACTTCACACTTATTCACATTATATTCCATGTTCTTGCCCATTCACTGAGCCGCTCCAGGTCCCCTGGAAGCCTCTCTGCATCCTCCTCACAACTCACACTTCACCGAGCTTTGTGTCATCTGCAAACTTGGAAATATTACATTTAATCCCCACATCCAAATCATTTATATAGGTTGTTAACAGCTGTGGCTCCAACACTGATCCTTGCAGTACCCCAATAGTAACAGCCTGCCATCCTGAGGAGGACCCGTTATTCCTGCTCTCTGTTTTCGGTCTGTTAACCAATTCTCAATCCATATCAGTATATTATCCCCAAGCCTATGTGCTCTAATTTTGTTTATTCACCTCCTGTGTGGGACCTTACCAAAGGAAAATGCAAATACCACACATCCACTGGTTCTCCTTTATCTGTTCTATAGGTAACATCCTCAAAAACTCAAGAGGTTTTTCAAACCTGTTTTCCTTTTCATAAATCTATGTTGACTCTGCCCAATCATGTCATTATTTTCTCACTGTCTAGTTATCACATCCTTTATAATTGGCATATTCTTCTCCATGCTGCTATTGTACACTTTCAATGACTCAGATGGGGGTGTTCACCTGCACATCAGAGCTGACGACAAGCTGTTCAACTTGGCAAGACTGTGCGCCAAGACCAAAGTGGGGAAATTCCTAGTCTGTGAGTTGCTGTTTGCTGATGATGCTGTGCTGACATCCCATAATGAAGTTCAGTCACAGCAGCTTGTAGATCGGTTCTCCCTGGCCTGCAAAGAGTTTGGACTGACGATCAGCATCAGGAAGATGAAAGTTATGGGCCAGGACGTAGAGACACAACTTTCCATCAACATCGACAACCTCACTTTGGAGGTTGTCAACAGCTTCACATACCTTCAATCAACAATCACCAGCAATCTGTCCCTTGATACTGAAATCAGCACCAGGATTGCCAATGCTGCAGCTGTCATGTCAAAGTTGAGAAGACAAGTGTGAACCGACAGCAAACTGACCGAAAATACAAAGCTCCACGTGTACCAGGCTTGTGTTCTCAGCACCCTCCTTTAGAGTAGAGAAGCATCAACAACTTATACAAGCCAAAAAAAGCGGCTGAACAGCTTCCACCTCCACTGCCTCAGATGGATACTGGGCATCTCCTGGCAGGACAGAGTGCCGAATGCGGAAGTACACCAGCGTGCAGGGATCCGCAGCATGTTTGCCCTCTTGAGTCAGCGGTGACTCTGTTGACTGGGCCAAATGGATGACGGTCACATTGCCAAATACATGCTCTATGGTGAGCTTGCTATAAGCACAAGACCAACAGGTCAGGGAAAAAATCAAGTCCTTTGGAGAGGTTTGAGTTAATTCAGGAGAGTGGGCATGGATTTATCAATGGGAGTTCATGCTTGACGAATCTAACTGCATTTGTTGATAAACTATCTGAGAATGCTGATGAAGGGAATGCAGTGGATGTTGTTTATATGGATGTTACGAAAGCATTTTATAAAGTACCACATAAAAGGGTGGTTAACAAAATTGGGGTTCATGGATTAGGAGGGTCAGTGTCCATTTGGATAGTAAATTGTTTTAAAGACTGAAAACAGCGAGTCATATTAAATGGTTCTTGGTCAGACCGGAGGATAGTCGACAGTGGTGTTCCCCAAGGGTCAGTGCCAGAACCACTGCTTTTTTTGCTCAAGGTAAGTGACTTGGATCTTGGAATACATAGTAGAATCTCAAAATATGCCGATGACACCAAACTTGGAGGAGTGGCAAACAGTGAGGATGATATGAACTGCCTGCAACAGGACAGTGATAGGCTAGCAGAATGGGCAGACAGGTGGCAGATGGAATTTAATAGTGACAAGTGTGAGGTGATGTATTTTGGCATAAGGAATAGGGAGAGGCAATATATACTTAATGGCACAGTTCTAAAGAGTGCGCTGGAATAGAGGGACTTGGGGTTCATGTGCATCGATCTTTGAAGGTGGCAAGACATATTGCGAGAGTGGTTCGCAAAGCATATGGGATCTTGGGCTTTATAAATAGAGGCATTGAGTACAAAAGCAGGGAAGTTATGCTGAACCATTATAAAACTCTGGTTAGGCCCCAATTGGAGTGTTGCTTCCAGTTCTGCTCAGCAGACTTTAGAAAGAATGTGAGGGTCCTTGAGAGGATGCAGAGGCGATTTACCAGAATGGATCCAGGGATGGGAGATTTTAGCTACAAGGTTAGGTTGGAAAAGCTAGGATTATTCTGCCTATATCAAAGGAGATTGAGTGGAGAATTGATAGAGGTGTATAACACCTCTAGAGAACAGGCCATCCGAGACTGGGTATTGTGTAATGAGAAAGGATTAGTTAACAATCTTGTTGTGTGGGGTCCCTTGGGGAAGTGCGCCCATAATATGATAAAATTCTTCATTAAGATGGAGAGTGAGAGAGTTGATTCCGAGACTCGGGTCCTGAATCTAAACAAAGGAAACTATGAAGGTATGAGGCGGGAGTTGGCGATGATAGATTGGGGAACGTTACTTAAAGGGTTGACAGTGGATAGGCAATGGCTAGCATTTAAAGAGCTCATGGATGAATTACAACAACTGTTCATTCCTGTCTGTGCAAAAGTAAAACAGGAAGGGTGGCTCAACTGTGGCTTACAAAAGAAATTAAGGAAAGTATTAGATCCAAGGAGGAGAAATATAAAATGGTCAGAACAAGCAGCAAACCTGAAGATTGTGAGCAGTTTGGAATTTAGCAGAGGAGGACAAAAGGATTGATTAAGAAGGGGGAAATAGAGTATGAGAGTAAGCTAGCAGAGAACATAAAAACTGACTGTAAAAGCTTCTATAGATATGTGTAGAGAAAAAGATTAGTGAAGACAAATGTGGGTCCCTTACAGTCAGAAACGGGGGAATTTATAATGGGGAACAAAGAAATGGCAGACCAATTAAATACATACTTTGGTTCTGTCTTCACAAAGGACGATACAAATTACCTCCCAGAAATGTTGGGGAACATAGGGTCTAATGAGAAGGAGGAAGTGTATGAAATCTGTATTAGTAGGGAATGTTTGGGAAATTGATGGGATTGAAGGCCGATAAATCCCCAAGGACTGATAATCTACATCCCAGAGTACTTAAGGAGGTGGCCCTTGAAATAGCAGATGCATTTCTGGTCTTTTTTCAAAATTCTGTAGACTCTGGAACAGTTCCAATGGATTGGACGGTAGTTAATGTAACTCCACTATTTAAAAAAAGAGGCAGAAGGAAAACAGCGAATTATATACCGGTTAGCCTGACATCAGTCGTGGGGAAAATGCTGGAGTCCATTATAAAAGATGTAATAGCAGAGTGCAATAATAACTCGTCTCCACTCCGAGTATTTCTAAATCCCACACATTCACTATAATGTGAACAATTATTTCCTGTTGTGTCTCTCTCAGATTTGTAAACTTCACTGTATTGGAGTGAGGTGACATCTACTGGCGGGAAGCAAGAACTGCAATCAAGCAGCAGAAACTCCACAGTCTGTCAGGGTTAAAGAAACATTGCAATGTGAGGATACAGCGAAGTGGTTTGATTGGGTAGATGGAGACATGATTCCACTTGTGGTGGTGTCTGAAGCAAAGGCCAGAAATACAAAATTGTCATTAATAAAAGAAATGAGGAATTCATGAAAAATGTAGTAACGTAGTGAATGGTTAGAATGTGAATAGAATAGAAAGTGAGATTGGATGGACAGAAGCAGTCTGAAAGGATGGCTGAAACAAAAGGTGAGTGCCCTGAAACGTTAACTGTGTTTCTCTCAGCACAGATGCTGCCAGAGCTGCTGAACATTTCCAGCACTTTCTGTTTTTATTTCAGCATTTGCAGGATGTTGCTTTGATCTGAAAAAAAAATGGATGATTGGCTGGGGGGTTCCAGTGAAATTCCACAGCAGCGAAAGAAACCTGACCTGTCAGTGGCTCGTTGGTCTAGGGGTATGATTCTCGCTTAGGGAATGTGGTTGATTAACATGTAAGAAATCCAAGTTTCTAATCCCAGATGAGCCCTGGCCTGCTGGCATTTGTAGATTAAGGTTATCTATTGGTTTCAGCCTTGCAGAAGGTGGAATTGACTTCCATTCGGAGCTGGCTTGAGGACCAGACAACTGGATTCAAAGAGCTTGTCGACAAAATTGTAATTAACTAAATGTACAGATAGCCAAGTGGGAATATAAAGTTGTTGCAGTAATTGAGACCTGACTCCAAAAACAACAGGACTGGGTTCTGGAATGGAATGGAATTCTTCAGTGTTTCTGTTGTTTGGCTTGCATTGACTCATCGATTTTCTTGTTTTTCACTTTGTCGATGTCTTTGAATAATTGTGGATCCTTCTTCAGGGTGTCTTCTTTCACCAGGTAGTTCTGACCTCTGATGATGTTGATCGTAATCAGCTTCAATTCGCTGATAGTTCTGGAACTGAGCAGATTTCCTTTGCTTGAGTCTACAACATGGAACTCAGTCTGACATGTGGACCCATGGGAGGATTTGAATGCCATCCCTGCGTTGGAGTTGCATCCATCCAATAAGAGACCGAGTAGAAGTGATAGTTCTGTCAGTCGAATATGAGACTTTTAATGGCAGGGTTGTGAGTTTGAGTGCCATTCTGTTTTTCCCTTTTTTAAGGCTTCATGAGCAGAGAGTACAGGGAGTGTTTGAAATGAGCAAGTCTCGCTTTGATTCAGGACTCTTACCTCTCAGCAGCATCTCACTATGAAAGATTGAATTTGATCTCATTTCATTCTCAGCTCGGGGTCTGTGCGGCTCAGTGGCACTTCTGGCTGTCTCCCGCTTCACAATCCATCAGTACTGAGAAAGCAATGGGGAATATTACTCACATGTTGTGTTCTTTAATTTTTTGGAAAACTTGAATGTATGTATTTTCTTCCAAAACAAGGACACCAAGCCACTGTTAATGTAGGGCTGAAATAGCTCAGTTGGGAGAGCGTTAGACTGAAGATCTAAAGGTCCCTGGTTCAATTCCGGGTTTCAGCAATTTCGCTTCCTTATGCGTCCCTTGCCTTGGTTCTGATTTTCCAGTTGCACAATTTACTTTGAAATTATTTACCAAGCACCAGTGGATTGAATTTGAGAAACAACACAGAGTCATTTCCAATATAGAAGGTGGTCATTTGGCCTATCACGTCCATGCTGGCTCTCCCCGGAGCAATCTAGTCAGTTCCACTCACCAGCTCGATCCCTTTCCTCCTGCAAGTTTCTTTCCTTCAAGTATCCATCCAATTTCCTTTTCAAATCATTGATTGTCTCTGCTTCCACCACACTCGTGGGCCAAGACATTACCACCCACAACATAAAAAATTCCACCTCATCAAGGATGGGAAATACTTACATCTTCTATATTTGCTTATTCTCTATTTCTATGAGAATAGACTGGCAGTCAACATGAAAGGAAACCCAAAAATCTTCGAGCAGCATGAAAATGATAAGTGGGTAGTAAGAGGTTGAGTCGGGCCTATTAGGGACAAAAAGGATAATATAAGCTTAGAGGTGCAGGGCAATGTTAATCTACTTAATGAGTACTTTGCATCAGTGATCACTGAGGAAGTGGAATTTGACAAAATATCACATGAAGTGAAGAAAGTAGAGGCAATGGAGAGAGTACAAATTAGGAGAGGGAGGTACTAAAAAGGCTGGCTGTGCTTAGGGAAGATAAATCACCTGGTCCGGATGGCTCACATCCCAGGTTGCGAAAGGAAATGCGGATGCAGATAACAGAAGGGCTTGCTATAATCTTCCAATCTTCCCTGGATACGGGGGAGGTGCCAGAGGATTAAACAGTGGCAAATGCGACACCCTTATTCAAGAAAGGGTGTAAGGACAGTCCGGGTAACTACAGGCTAGTTAGATTAACAGCAGCGGTGGGTAAGGTTTTAGAAAGAATTATCAGGGTAAAAAATCAACAGTCACTTGGAGAGGTTCGAGTTAATTAAGGAGAGTGAGCATGGATTTATAAATGGGAGTTCATGCTTGACTAATCTAACTGCATTTTTTGATGAACTAACAGAGCATCTTGATGAAGGGAATGCAGTGGATGTTGTTTATATGGATTTTAAGGAAGCGTTTGACAAGGTACCACATAAAAGGGCGGTTAACAAAATTGAGGTTCGTGGTATAGGAGGGTCAGTGTCCAATTGGATAGAAAATTTGTTTAAGGACAGAAAACAGCGAGTCTTATTAAATGGTTCTTTGTCAGACTGGAGGATAGTCGACAGTGGTGTTCCCCAAGGGTCAGTGCTAGAACCACTGCTTTTTTTGCTCGAGGTAAGTGACTTGGATCTTGGAATACAGAGTAGAATCTCAAAATATGCCGATGACACCAAACCTGGAGGAGCGGCAAACAGTGAAGATGATGTGAACTGCCTGCAACAGGACAGTGATTGGCTAGCAGAATGGGCAGACAGGTGGCAGATGGAATTTAATAGTGACAAGTGTGAGGTGATGTATTTTGGCATAAGGAATAGGGAGAGGCAATATTTACTTAATGGCACAGTTCTAAAGAGTGTGTTGGAATAGAGGAACTTGGGGTTCATGTGCATCAATCTTTGAAGGTGGCAAGACATATTGCGAGAGTGGTTCGCAAAGCAAATGGGATCTTGGGCTTTATAAATAGAGGCATTGAGTACAAAAGCAGGGAAGTGGTAGGGGAATTGAGGGGATGTGGTAGGAATATGGGATTAATGTAGGATTAGTATAAATGGGTGGTTGATGGTCGGTACAGACTCGGTGGGCTGGAAGGACCTGTTTCAGTACTATATCTCTAAATAAATAAATAAGAAGGCTGAGGCAGTAAACCTGGACAGTAAATCCGGAGTGGAGTCCTGGAGGCGGTTACCTGTTACTTATCAGGCAGTTTTCCAGCGACTCCTACAGCAGAGCTGGTACCAAACAGTACTGGTTTTTCCTTTCCTTTGGACAATACGAGCAATGCTGAGAGGGGGTCCTGATGCTCAGGGTCTCCATACTATTTGCCCAGGCCTGTGCCCTAGAGAGGACACTCCAGCTTCGTGGTTAAACATTGGCACAACCCGGGAATAAACAGTTACTGATTATAAGCTCTCATTCAATTGGTGTAGAGTATGAGCGCCAGGGGTTACTTCGGACAGTGGGAGAGCTCTTAGTGTCTCATTGGATAGCTACCATTCACTCCAAGCTGGGCAGCCCCCAGTCAGTTAGGTGCTGTGAAGCCACGACCTGCTTGCTTCAATGGGTGCTTGGAGCTTAGAGAGTCATCTCTCAACAGGCGCATTGATAATATATGCACCAAGAAAAACAAACTCAACAAAGAAGACACCAGTCCTTCGCATCACAAGCTGGAATGTAAGGACCATGTGTCCTGGCCTTACCCACAACCTTCTGCAGGTTGATGACACACACAAGACAGCTGTGATCGACAAGGAACTCACAAGGCTCAATGTGGACATTGCTGTGCTGCAAGAAACTAGACTCGTTCAAAGTGGATCCCTCAAAGAGAAACACTACACCTTCTTCTGGCAGGGGAAAGCCCAAGAGGCAACTCGTGAGCATGGAGTGGGTTTCACAGTAAAATACACGCCACTTGAGATGAGTGAACCACCCACAGTAGGCTCAGAGAGACTTCTTACTCTTCACTTGTCAATAAGCGTGGGCCCAGTTAATCTCATGTGCATCTATGTCCCGACACTCACCTCCACCCCAGATGTCAAGGATCAATTCTATGTGACACTTGACACTGCCATCAGAAGAATTCCCAGCACTGAGGGACTGTACCTTCTAGGAGACTTCAACACAAGCTTGGATACTGACTACACAGCTTTGCCAATGTGCATAGAGCACCAGGGGATTGGCAAGATGAACGAAAATGGACAGAGGTTGCAGGAGCTATGCTGTCACCATGGATTCTGTGTGATGAACAGCTACTTCCAGGTCAAGCTGTGCTAGAAGGTGTCCTGGAGACATCCGAGATCATGCCATTGGCACCAGCTAGACCTTATCATCACCAGACATACCACCCTCAGCAGTGTCCTCATCACTCGCAGCTATCACAGTGCTGACTGTGACACTGATCACTCCCCGGTGTGTAACAAGGTTAAGCTTCAGACAAGGAAGCTTCATCCATCCATGAAGAAAGGTCGTCTTCTGATCAACACTTGCCGAACCACTGATCCAGAAAGGACCCAGGAGTTCATCAACATCCTCGATCAGGCTCTTTCAGACAACAATGCTCAAGGTCTCAGTGCGGTGTCAAAGTGGAATCATCTGCACACCACCATCTATAACTCTGCACTCACTGTGTATGGGAAAAGAGATGGGAGGAATGCTGACTGGTTTGAGGCTTATTGGACTGAAATGGAGTCAGTTACTGCAACTAAGAGGAGCGCTCTCATGAACTACAAACAAGTCCCCAGCAAACAACATCTAGATGCTCTCAGAGCAGCCAGAAACAAGTCTCTGCAGACTGCTCAGCACTGCACCAATCAATACTGGTTAAAACTCTGCTGCTGAATCCGGGTTTGCTAGAGGGATGTATGAAGGAATTAAGAAAGCAATGGACCCAGTAGTAACTAAATCAGCACCTTTTGAAGACAAAGACATGGGTGATCATCACTGAACCGAACAAGCAGATGGAAAGGTGAGTGGAGCATTACCTTGAACTCTACATAACGGAGAACATTGTCACTGAAGTAGCTCTCAGTGCCATTCAAGACTTCCCTGTCATGGAGGAACTGGACAGTGAGCCCTCCATAGTCCAGCTCAACAAGGGCTCAAAACATGCGTGAAGCAAACATTGTCACCTTGTACAAAATTAAGGGGGATCGCAGTTACTGCAGCAATTATCGGAGCCAGCTACTCAGTTCCACTCACCTGCTCGATCCCTTTCCTCCTGCAAGTTCCTTTGCTTCAGGTATCCATCCAATTTCCTTTTCAAATCATTGATTGTCTCTACTTCCACCACACTCGTGGGTCAGGTCATTACCACTCACGGCATAAAAATATTCCACCACACCCAAGGATGGGAAATATTTATATCTTCTCTATTTAGCTTATTCTCTATCTCTACGAGAATAGAATGGCAGTCAACATGAAAGGGAACCCAAAAATCTTCGAGCAGTATATAAATAATAAGCAGGTAGTAAGCGGTGAAGTGGGCCCCATTAGGGACAAAGAGGGTAATATATACTTAGAACTGCAGGGCAATGTTAATCTAGTCAATGAGTACCTTGTATCAATGATCACTAAGGAAGTGGAATTTGACAAAATATCAGTAGAAGTGGAGAGTGTAGAGGCAATGGAGAGGGTACAAATTGAGAGAGGGAGGTACTGAAAAGGCTGGTTATGCTTCAGGAAGATAAATTACCTGGTCCGGATGGCTTTCATCCCAGATTGCGAAAGGAAATGTGGATGCAGAGAACAGAAAGGCTTGCTATAATCTTCCAATCTTCCCTGGATATGGGGGAGGTGTCAGAGGATTAAACAGTGGCAAATGTGACACCCTTATTCAAGAAAGGGTGTAAGGACAGTCCGGCTAACTACAGGCCAGTTAGATTAACAGCAGTGGTGGCTAAGGTTTTAGAAAGAACAATCAGGGAAAAAATGAACAGTCACTTGGAGAGGTTTGAGTTAATTGAGGAGAGTGAGCATGGATTTATACATGGGAGTTCATGCTTGACTAATCTAACTGCATGTTTTGATGAACTAACAGAGAAGGTTTATGAAGGGAATGCAGTGGATGTTGTTTATGTGGATTTTAAGAAACGACACATAAAAGGGTGATTGAGGTTCATGGAATAGGAGGGTCAGTGTCCAATTGGATAGAAAATTGGCTTAAGGACAGAAAACAGCAAGTCGTAATAAATGGTTCATTCTCAGACTGGAAGGTTGTCGACAGTGCTGTTCCCCAAGGGTCACTGCTGGAACCACTGCTTTTTATTTGCTACAGATAAATGACTTGGATCTTGGAATATAGAGTAGAATCTCAAAATATGCCGATAACACCAAACTTGGAGAAGTGGCAAACAGTGAGGATGAAATGAACCACCTGCAACAAGACAGTGATAGGCTAGCAGAATGGGCAGACAGGTGCAGATGGATTTTAATAGTGACGAGTGTGAGGTGATGCATTTTAGCAGAAGGAATAGGGAGAGGCAATATATACTTAATGGCACAGTTCTAAAGAGTGTGCAGGAATAGAGGGACCTGTTCACTGTCACGTGAACAATTACTTCTTGTTGTGTGCTCTCAGATTTGTAACCTTCACTGTACTGGAGTGAGGTGAGATCTACTGGCAGGAAGCAAGAACTGCAATCAAGCAGCAGAAACTCCATAGTCTGTCAGGGTGAAAGAAACATTGCAATGTGAGGAAATAGTGAATGGGTTTGATTGGGTTGATAGAGACATGATTCCACTTGTGGTGGAGTCCAAAGCAAAGGCCAGAAATATAAAATTGTCATTATTAAAAGATATGAGGAATTCATGATAAATGTATTTAGGTCGTGAGTGGGTGGAATCTGGATAGAATAGAAAGTGAGATTGGGTGGACAGAAGCAGTGTGAAAGGATGGCTCAAACAAAAGGTAAACGCCCTGAAAGGTTAACTCTGTTTCTCTCTCCACAGATGCTGCCAGAGTTTCTGAACATTTCCAACACTTTCTGTTTTTATTTCAGAATTTGCAGGATGTTGCTTTGCTCTGAAAAAAAATGGATGATCGGCTTTGGCTGCCAGTGAAATTCCACAGGAGCTAAAAGGAAGTTCTGATATCAGTGGCATGTTGATCTAGGGGTATGATTCTTGCTTAGGGTGAGTGATTAATTAATGTGTGAGAGATCCTGGGTTCAAATCCAGGACAAGCCCTTCTTCTTTGGTATTTTTAGTTTAAGGTCATTGATTGGTTTCAGCCTTGCAGAAGGCGGAATTGATTTCCATATGGAGCCTGCTTGAGGACCAGAGAGCTGGATTCAAAGAGCTTGATTAACTAAATGTACAGATAGCCAAGTGGGAATATAAAGTTGTTGCAGTAATTGTGACCTGACTCCAAAAACAACAGGACTGGGTTCTGGACTGGAATGGAATGGAATGGAATTCTTCAGTGTTTCTGTTGTTTGGCTTGCATTGACTCATCGATTTTCTTGTTTTTCACTTTGTCGATGCCTTTGAATAATTGTGGATCCTTCTTCAGAGTGTCTTCTTTCACCAGGTAGTTCTGACCTCTGATGATGATGATCGTAATGAGCTTCAGCTCACTGATAGTTTTGGAAGTGAGCAGATTTCCTTTGCTTGAGTCTACAACATGGAACTCAGTCTGACATGTGGACCCATGGGAGGATTTGAATGCCACCCCTGCGTTGAAGAATACAGTTGCATCCATCCAATAAGAGACCGAGTAGAAGTGACAGTTCAGTCGGTCAAACATTAAACTTTTAATTTCAGGGTGGTGAGTTTGAGTGCCATTTTGTTTTTCCCTTTTTTAAGGCTTCATTAGCAGAGAGTACAAGGAGTGTTTGAAATGAAATTCAGCAAAAGTATGAGAAAGTCTCACTTTGATTCGGGACTCTTATCTCTCTGCAGCATCTCGCTGTGAAAGATTGAACTTCATCTCATTTCATTCCCAGCTCGGGGTCAGTGCGGCTCAGTGGGACTTCTGGCTGTCTCCTGCTTCACAATCCATCAGTGCTGAGAAAGCAATGGGGAATATTATTCACGGCTCTGTAACCAGAGGACACCGATTTAAGGTGAATGGCAAAAGAACCAAAGGCAACATGAGGAAAAACTTCTTTTGCACAGCGAGTGGTTAAGATCTGATATGCACTGCTTGAGAGTGTGATGGAGGCTGATTCAACCATGGCTTTCAAAATGGTATAAGATAATTATCTGAAGTGAAAAAAATTGCATGTTTTCATGGAATACATGAGTCTGTGGCATGAGCTGAGTTGCTCGTGCAGAGAAGTAGCACAAGCACAATGAGCTGAATGGCTTCCTTTTGTTCTGTAACTATTCTATGATCTATGATTCTTTTCAGAGTGAAATCAACACTCACATACAAGAAACTGACAAGTCCAATGTAAACCCCACACTAACATACCAGCGAATGCTAGGGACAGAGTAAAACCAACTCAGTCCTAGACTAGAAACTGACAGGTACTTTGTAAACTTCGCATTACCAGACAAGAAATTGACAGATTCTGTGTGAAACCCACAGTCACTAAGCAGCAGTTGGCAGGTAACGTGTAAAAATCTTTCTTTCATATCCCAACTACAAGGTACAAAGGAAATTAGGTACAAACCCAGGCTCACACTTCAAAGACTGAGAGATACAAAGCAAAACACATATTCACCTCCAAGTACAGAGAAGACACACTCAGAGGAGGTGCAGATTAAAGACACATGCATGTAACAGAAACTGATAGGGATAGAATCAAACCCTTTCTCACTTCTCAGAAACTGATAGATCTCGACAAAAGCTGATGCTCACATACAAGTTGTTGAAAGATATGTGGTGAAACTCACAGAGCAATAGCAGAAACAAACAGGTACTGAATAATACCCACAGTCACAGACCAAAAACTGAAATATACTGAGTTAAACACCACTTTCTCACACCAGAAACTCATGGCTGCAAAGTGAAGCTGACTCTATCCTCCCAGGCATTGACAGGTGCAAAAGAAAACACTCACGACGATTCCAGGTCATGAAATGTACGTAATAAAACCTTTCAGCTGAAAGAATAGCATGAATGACAGGTGTGGTACCCAGAATGCTCAGCGGCCTAGAATCTGCCCTCTCTGTGACAGGATGGGGCGCGCAGGCGCAGTAGAGACAGCTCTGTCAGCAGCTGGAGCTGCGGGTTCGGAGTTGGAGCGGGATATACACAAAGTGCGAGAAGACTTTGCGGGCTCACACAGCTGGAGCAGGGCCTCAGGGCCACAATAACATGGAACAATCCCATCTGTATCCCTGCGGATGGCGGTGGTGAAGCTTTTCCTGGTGAGGCTTCCCGAAACGGCGTCTATAAGTGGATAAGAATTGGGGACTGGGCAGGGAGCGTCTCTAAATGAATAAAATTTGGGTACTGGTCAGGGAGCTTCTCTAAATGAATAAGAATTGGGGACTGGGCAGGGAGTGTCTATAAATGAATAGGAATTGGGGACTGGGCAGGGAGCGTTTCTAAATGAATAAGAATTGGGGACTGGTTAGGGAGCGTTTTTTTATTCGTTTGTGGGATGAGGGCGTCGCTGGCTCGATCTCAGCTCGAGTAATGTGTCCAGTTCTGGGCACCAGGCTTTAGAAAGGACATCAAAGCTTCTGAGACAGTTCGGAGGAGATTTACTAGAATGATACCAGAGATGAGGGGTTTTAGTTCTCTGGACAGGCTGGTGAAGCTGGGATTGTTCTCTTCAGAGTAGAGAAGGTTAAGGGAAGATTTAATAGAGGTGTTCAGAATCATGAAGGATTTTCATAGGGTAGAGAGGGAGAAACTGTTTCCACTGTCCTGGGGGTCAGTAACCAGAGGACACAGATTTAAAATAATTGGCCAAAAATGTCAAGGGGAGGTGAGGAGAGATCTTTTAACCCAGTAACTGATTCGGATTTGGAATGAATTGTCTGACAGGGTGGTGGAAACAGATTCAATTATAACTTTCATAAAGGAATTGGACAAATATTTCAAAGTGAAATTCTCCAGGATTATGGGGAAATAGGCAGGGGGTTGGACTAATTGCATCTTTTTGTCAGAGAGTCAGCAGAGGCACAATGGGGCCGAATGGTCTTCTTCTGTGCTGTATGATTCTATGAACATAAGAACGAGGAGCCGGAGTCGGCAAGTCAGCCCCTCGAGCCTGCTCTGCCATTCAATACAATCATGGCTGATCTCATCACGGCAGTTCTTGTTTCTTGCCAGTAGATGTCACTTCACTCCAATACAGTGAAGTTTACAAATCTGAGAGAGACACAACAGGAAAGAATTGTTCACATTATAGTGAATGTGTGGGATTTAGAAATACTAGGAGTGGAGACGAGTTATTACTTGTCTGCTCAATCCCCATTGCCCTGTAAAATTATTTCCTTCAAGTGCCCATTCAAATTCCTTTTGTAATCCTCGATTGTCTCCATTTCCACCGCCCTCGTGGGCAGCGAGTTACAGATCATCACCAATCAGTGTAAGAAAGTTATTGCGCACATTCCCCCTGTATCTCCAGTCCTAAACCTTCAATCTGTGTCCCCTAGTCCTTGTACCAATAGTTAACGGGAACAATGTTTCCTTGCCAACTTATTTAAAACTGTCAGAGCCTAAAACACATCCATCAATTCTCCCCTCACTCTCCTTTGATACAGGCAGAACAGCCCTAGCTTTTCCAACCTACACTTGTGACTAAAATCCTCCATCCCTGGATCCATTCTGGTGAATTTCCTCTGCATCCTCTCAAGGACCCTCACATGCTTTCTTAAGTGTGGTAAGCAAAACTGGAAGCAACACTCCAACTGGGGCCTAACCAGAGCTTTATAATGGTTCAGCATAACTTCCCTGCTTTGTACTCAATGCCTCTATTTATAAAGCCCAAGATCCCATATGCTTTGCGAACCACTCTCGCAATATGTCTTGCCACCTTCAAAGATTGATGCACATGAACCCCAAGTTCCTCTATTCCAACACACTCTTTAGAACTGTGCCATTAAGTAAATATTGCCTCTCCCTATTCCTTATGCCAAAATACATCACCTCACACTAGTCACTATTAAATTCCATCTGCCACCTGTCTGCCCATTCTGCTAGCCTATCATTGTCCTGTTGCAGGCAGTTCATATCATCCTCACTGTTTGCCGCTCCTCCAAGTTTGTTGTCATCGGGATATTTTGAGATTCTACTCAATATTCCAAGATCCAAGTCATTTATCTTTAGCAAAAAAAGCAGTGGTTCTAGCACTGACCCATGGGGAACACCACTGTCGACTATCCTCCAGTCTGACAAAGAATCATTTCATAAGACTCGCTGTTTTCTGTCCTTAAACCAATTTTCTATCCAATTGGACACTGACCCTCCTATACCACGAACCTCAATTTTGTAAACCACCCTTTTATGTGGTACCTTGTCAAACGCTTCCTTAAAATCCATATAAACAACATCCACTGCATTCGCTTCATCAAGCTGCTCTGTTAGTTCATCAAAAAATGCAGTTAGATTAGTCAAGCATGAACTCCCATTTATAAATCCATGCTCACTCTCCTTAATTAACTCAAACCTCTCCAAGTGACTGTTGATTTTTTACCCTGATTATTCTTTCTAAAACCTTACCCACCACTGCTGTTAATCTAACTGGCCTGTAGTTAGCCGGACTGTCCTTGCACCCTTTCTTGAATAAGGGCATCGCATTTGCCACTGTTTACTCCTGGCGCCTCCCCCGTATCCAGGGAAGATTGGAAGATTATAGCCAACTCTTCCATTATCTGCATCCGCATTTCCTTTCGCAACCTGGGATGTGAGCCATCCGGACCAGGTGATTTATCTTCCCTAAGCACAGCCAGCCTTTTTAGTACCTCCCTCTCTCAATTTGTACTCTCTCCATTGTCTCTACTCTCTTCACTTCGACTGATATTTTGTCCAATTCCACTTCCTGAGTGATCACTGATACAAAGTACTCATTAAGCAGATTAACATTGCCCTGCACCTCTAAGCATATATTATCCTCTTTGTCCCTAATAGGCCCGACTCAACTTCTTACTACCCACTTATCATTTACATGCTGCTCGAAGATTTTTGGGTTTCCTTTCATGTTGATTGCCAGTCTATTCTCATAGAAATAGAGAATAAGCAAATATAGAAGATGTAAGTATTTCCCATCCTTGATGAGGTGGAACTTTTTTATGTTGTGGGTGGTAATGACTTGGCCCACGAGTGTGGTGGAAGCAGAGACAATCAATGATTTGAAAAGGAAATTGGATGGATACTTGAAGGAAAGAAAATTGCAGGAGGAAAGGGATCGAGCTGGTGAGTGGAACTGACTAGATTGCTCCGGGGAGAGCCAGCATGGACGTGATAGGCCAAACGACCACCTTCTGTGCTGCAAATGACTCTGTGTTGTTTCTCAAATTCAATCCACTGGTGCTTGGTAAATAATTTCAAAGTAAATTGTGCAACTGGAAAATCAGAACCAAGGCAAGGGACACATAAGGAAGCAGAAGTGCTGAAACCCGGGATTGAACCAGGGACCTTTAGATTTTCAGTCTAACGCTCTCCCGACTGAGCTATTTCAGCCCTACATTAACAGTGTCTTGGTGTCCGTGTTTTGGAAGAAAATACATACATTCAAGTTTTCCAAAAAATTAAAGAACACAACATGTGAGTAATATTTCCCATTGCTTTCTCAGTACTGATGGATTGTGAAGCGGGAGACAGCCAGAAGTGCCACTGAGCCGCACAGACCCCGAGCTGAGAATGAAATGAGATCAAATTCAATCTTTCATAGTGAGATGCTGCTGAGAGGTATTCCCTATTCCTTTACATCACCTCACACTTGTCACTATTAAATTCCATCTGCCACCTGTCTGCCCGTTCTGCTAGCCTATCACTGTCCTGTTGCAGGCAGTTCATATCATCCTCACTGTTTGTCACTCCTCCAAGTTTGGTGTCATCGGCATATTTTGAGATTCTACTCTGTATTCCAAGATCCAAGTCACTTACCTTCAGCAAAAAAAGCAGTGGTTCTCGCACTGACCCTTGGGGAACACCACTATCGACTATCCTCTAGTCTGACCGAGAACCATTTCATAAGACTCGCTGTTTTCAGTCTTTAAAACAATTTACTATCCAAATGGACACTGACCCTCCTAATCCATGAACCTCAATTTTGTTAACCACCCTTTTATGTGGTACTTTATAAAATGCTTTCGTAACATCCATATAAACAACATCCACTGCATTCCCTTCATCAGCATTCTCAGATAGTTTATCAACAAATGCAGTTAGATTCGTCAAGCATGAACTCCCATTTATAAATCCATGCCCACTCTCCTGAATTAACTCAAACCTCTCCAAAGGACTTGATTTTTTTCCCTGACCTGTTGATCTCGTGCTGATTACAAGCTCACCATCGAGCATGTATTTGGCAATGTGACCATCATCCATTTGGCCCAGTCAACAGAGTCACCGCTGACTCAAGAGGGCAAACATGCTGCGGATCCCTGCACGCTGGTGTACTTCCGCATTCGGCACTCTGTACTGCCAGGAGATGCCCAGTATCCATCTGAGGCAGTGGAGGTGGAAGCTGTTCAGCTTCTTTTTTTGGTTTGTATAAGTTGTTGATGCTTCTCTACTCTAAAGGAGGGTGCTGAGAACACAAGCCTGGTACACATGGAGCTTTGTATTTTCGGTCACTTTGATTAGAGATACAGCACTGAAACAGGCCCTTCAGCCCACCGAGTCTATGCTGACCATCAACCACCCATTTACACTAATCCTACACTAATCCCATATTCCTACCAAACATCCCCACCTGTCCCTATATTTCCCTACCACTTACCTATACTAGTGACAATTTATAATGGCCAATTTACCTACCAACCTGCAAGTCTTTTGGCTTGTGGGAGGAAACCCACGCAGACACAGGGAGAACTTGCAAACTCCACACAGGCAGTACCCAGAATCAAACCCAGGTCCCTGGAGCTGTGAGGCTGCGGTGCTAACCACTGCGCCACTGTGCCGCCCTGTGCTGTTGGTTCACACTTGTCTTCTCAACTTTGACATGACAGCTGCAGCATTGGCAATCCTGGTGCTGATTTCAGCATCAAGGGACAGATTGCTGGTGATTGTTGATTGAAGGTATGTGAAGCTGTTGACAACCTCCAAAGTGAGGTTGTCGATGTTGATGGAAAGTGGAGTCTCTACGTCCTGGCCCGTAACTTTCATCTTCCTGATGCTGATCGTCAGTCCAAACTCTTTGCAGGCCAGGGAGAAGCTATCTACAAGCTGCTGTCAGTGAACTTCATTATGGGATGTCAGCACAGCATCATCAGCAAACAGCAACTCACAGACTAGGAATTTCCCCACTTTGGTCTTGGCGCACAGTCTTGCCAAGTTGAACAGCTTATCGTCAGCTCTGATGTGCAGGTGAACACCCCCATCTGAGTCACTGAAAGCGTACAATAGCAGCATGGAGAAGAATACACCAATTGTAAAGGATGTGATAACTAGACAGTGAGAAAATAATGATATGATTGGGCAGAGTCAACATAGATTTATGAAAAGGAAAACAGGTTTGAAAAACCTGTTGAGTTTTTTGAGGATGTTACCTATAGAACAGATAAAGGAGAACCAGTGGATGTGTGGTATTTGTATTTTCCTTTGGTAAGGTCCCACACAGGAGGTGAGTAAACAATATCAGAGCACATAGGCTTGGGGATAATATACTGATATGGATTGAGAATTGGTTAACAGACCGAAAACAGAGAGCAGGAATAACGGGTCCTTCTCAGGATGGCAGGCTGTTACTATTGGGGTACTGCAAGGATCAGTGTTGGAGCCACAACTGTTAACAACCAATATAAATGATTTGGATGTGGGGATTAAATGTAATATTTCCAAGTTTGCAGATGACACAAAGCTCGGTGAAGTGTGAGTTGTGAGGAGGATGCAGAGAGGCTTCCAGGGGACCTGGAGCGGCTCAGTGAATGGGCAAGAACATGGAATATAATGTGAATAAGTGTGAAGTTATTCACTTTGGTGGAATAAACAGAAAGACAGAGTATTTCTTAAATGGTGAGAGGTTGGGAAGTGTCGATGTCCAAAGGGACCTGGGTGTCCTTGTTCCTGAGACACTAAAAGCTCTTGTGCAGGTGCAGCAATCAATTAGGAAGGCAAATGGTATGTTGTACCCACATGAGGGGTCATGAGTACAGGAGTAAAGATGTCTTGCTGCAATTGTATAGAGCCTTGGTGAATCTGCACTGGAGTATTGTGTACAGTTTAGTCTCCTCATCTTATGAAGGATACACTTGCCATAGAGGGGGTGAAACAGAGGGTCAACAGACTAATCTTTTTTTTGCATTTATTTCATTTCATCTCAGTTTGTTCAGTTTGCTTACCTACTGTTTTTTTTCAGGTTTGTACTTGCTGCTGTTCAATATTCAGTCCGTTATTACCTAATCTGTACTAATGCTTTGTCTTTCAACACACCATAAACATATTGTTTGCCTTTGCTGCATGACCTTTTGGTCAGCTATGTGGCCTTGTCCAATCTACACCTTCTCCTTTGTTATCTCTTGCCCCACCCCCACCTCACTTGCTTATAACCTGTGACTTTTCTAATATATGTCAGTTCCGAAGAAGGGTCACTGACCTGAAACGTTAACTCTGCTTCTCTTTTCACAGATGCTGCCAGACCTGCTGAGTGGTTCCAGCATTTCTTGTTTTTGTGTCACCAGACTAATCCCTAGGATGGTGGGATTGTCTTATGAGGAAACTGGGCCTGTATTCCTTAAAGTTTCGAAGAATGAGAGGTGATCTGATTGAAACTGACAAAATTCTTACAGGGCGTGACAGTGTGGATGCAGACAGGATGTTTGCCCTGGTTGGTGAGTCTAAAACCAAAGGACATCGTCTCAGAATAAGGAGTAGGCCATTTAAAACTGAGATGGGTGGAATTTCTTCACTCAGACGGTGGTGAATCATTGGAATACTGTGCCCCAGAGGGCTGTGGCAGCTCAATCATTGAGCATGTTCAAGACAGAAATTGATAGAAATCTTGATACTCATGACATCAAGGGATATGGGGATAGCACAGGAAAGGGGCTTTGAGGTAGATGATCAGCCATGATCGAATTGAATGGCAGAGCAGGCTCGATGGGCTGAATGGCTTACTCCGATGTTCCTCTGTTCCTAAGAGAGATGGCGCCAGCGTGCAGCCCTGCTTTACCCCACTGCTGATCTTGAAAGCGTCTGATGTTGCTCCATTGTAACTGATGGAACTGTGCATGTTCTCGTGGAAAGAAGAGATGATGCCCAAGAGGTCAGGAGGGCAGCCTATGTTCCATCGCAGTTTGAAGAGGCCGTCTCTGCTGACAAGATCAAAGGCCTTAGTGATGTTGATAAAATTGTGTGAGGCTCTGTGGCGCAATGGATAGCGTGTTGGGCTTCAAAATGATGACTAAGAAGCTATTCAAAGGTTGTGGGTTCAAGTCCCACCGGAGTCAGATTTTGGACCAGAAACAGAGGAGCACAACGGAACAACAAATGAAGAAATGCGCCAAAAGCACAGACTCGGAGACAGAGCGAGAGAGAGAGGAGCAGAGCAGGGGAATAAAATCGAGGAGTGACGTCACAATGGAGAAGTGAGAGCAGGGAAACAGAGAGCCGCTGGGGTGAGCGCACAGGATTTGGTTCTTTCTTCGGTGCAGTGGAAGGAGCTGTTTGGTGAGGATCTGGTAAGCTGTGACATCACAGGCAAGCTGGTAGTTCATTGATTTGGAAGAAGCTGCATGTTTGATGACTATCTGGTAAGTGATTAAGGTCCATTTTAGTCCTAACGTTTAAAATAGTAAACAAACTAGTGGTAAGCTTAATAAAATATACAATAAAATAAACAATTGAATAAAATAATTAAGTAGTTAATTGAAACACGTTAAGGATGACAGGACAGGTGATGTGTCACAGCTGCAGCATGTGGGAGCTCCTGGATGCCAGTGTGATCCAGGGCAAACACGTCTGCAGTAAGTGTTTGCGGCTCAAAGAGGGAGAAAAAAGGAATGTAGTGGTAGTAGGGGACAGTATAGGAAGGTGGATTGACTCTGTTCTCTGCAGCAAAGAGCAAGAGTCCAGACGGCTGTGTTGCCTGCCGGTGCCAGGATTCAGGACGTCTGCTCAGGGCTGGAGCGAAACATACAATGGGAGGGGGAGGATCCAGTCGCGTGGTTCATGTCGGTACCAACGGCATAGGCAGGACAAGGATAGAGGTTCTGCAAAGTCAGTATGAGGAACTAGGCACCAAATTAAGAAGCAGAACCTCAAAGTTAATCATCTCTGGATTATTACCTGAGCCATGTGCAAATTGGCATAGGACAAATTGGCATAGAGGTGACAAAAATAAATAAAAGGACAAAACTAAATGCTCTGTATCTGACTGCATGATGCATTCAAAACAAAACAGATGAACTGAGAGCACAAATAGAATAAATAAGTACGATCTGATAGTCTTTACAGAGACATGGCTGCAGGGCGACATAGATTGGGATGTGAATATTGGAGGTGACATGGCATTTTGGAAGGACAGGAAGCTTGGAAAAGGTGGCGGGGTAGCTCTGTTAATTAATGATGGTATTAGCGTAATAGAGAGGGATGACCTGAGTTCTGGAGATCAGGATGCAGAAGCAGTTTGGGTACAAATGAGAAATCATGAAGGCAAGGAGTCACTTGTGGGAGTGGTGTACAGGACACCTAACATTAACCACACTGTCGGATGGGATATAAAGGAAGAAATAATGGCAGCTTGTCAGAAAGGTACTGTGATAATTATGGGGGATTTTAATCTACATATAGACTGGAAAATTCAGATGGGCAGAGGTAGCCTAGATGAGGAGTACATAGAATGTTTTGGGGATAATTTCTTGGAACAATACATTCTGGAGCCAACCAGAGAGCAGGCTATACTAGACCTGGCATTGTGCAACGAGATAGGATTAATTAATGACCTCATAGTTAAGGTGCCCCTAGGTAGTAGCGATTATAATATGATTGAATTTTACATTTAGTTTGAGGGTGAGGAGAGTGGGTCCCAGACTAGTATTTTAAATTTAAATAAGGGCAATTATAAGGTCATGAAAGCAGAGCTAGCTAAAGTGAACTGGCAAATTAGGTTAAGGGATAAGTCAATAGAGATGCAGTGGCAGACATTTAAGGGGATATTTCAGACTACACAGAATAGATACATTTCAACGAGAAAGAAAAGTTCCAAAGGTGGGACTCACCATCCATGGTTCACGAAAACAGTTAAAGATACTATCAAACTTAAAGAAAAAGCCTATAATTGTGCAAAGATGGGAGGCAGGTCAGAAGATTGGACAGAATATAAAAAAAACAGCAAAGAATTACTAAAAGATTGATAAGGAAGGTAAAGTTAGAGTATGAGAGAAAGCTCGCAAGAAATTTCAAGACAACTAGTAAGAGTTTCGATAGATATTTTAAAAAGAAAAGAGTTAACAAAGCGACTGTTGGTCCTATAGAAAGTGTGTCTGGGGAATTAATAATGGATAATTAAGAGATGGCAGATGAACTGAACAGATACTTTGCATCGGTCTTCACTATTGAGTATACAAATAACATCCCAGTATTAGCCGTATATCAGGAAATTGAAGGGATGGAGGAACTCAAGAAAATTACAATCACCGGGGAAGTGGTACTAAACAAATTGTTGGAGCTGCGGGTTGACAAGTCGCCAGGTCCTGAATTGGCTAGTGAGATAGTTGATGCGCTGGTTTTAATATTCCAAAATTCCCTAGATTCGGGAAGGTTCCGTTAGATTGGAAAAGAGTGAATGTAACTCATTTATTCAAAAAGGGAGGGAGACAGAAAGCAGGAAACGACAGGCCAGTTAGCTTAACATTTGTCTTAGGGAAAGTGTTTGGAGCTATTACAGAGGATGTTATAGCAGGGCATTTAGAAAAAATTAAGGTAATCAGGCAGAGTCAACATGGTTTTTTGAAAGGGAAATCATGTTTAACCAATTTATTGGAGTTCTTTGAGGGAGTTACATGTGCTGTGGATAAAGGGGAACAAGTGGATGTATTGTATTTCGATTTCCAGAAGGATAAGGTGCCATATCAAAGGTTATTGCAGAAAATAAAAGCTCATGGTGTCGGGGGTAACATATTGGCATGGATAGAAGATTGGCTAGCTGACAGGAAACAGAGTCAGCATAAATGGGTCATTTTCTGGTTGGCAAGAAGTAACGAGTGGTGTGCCACAGGGATCTGTGCTGGGGCCTCAACTTTTTACAATTTATATAAATGACTTAGATGAAGGGACCGAAGGTATTGTTGCTAAATTTGCTGATCACAAAGATAGGTAGGAAAGTAGGTTGTGAAGAGGACTTAAGGGGGCTACAAAGGGATATAGATAGGTTAAGTGATTGGGCAAAGACCTGTCAAATGGAGTATAATGTGGGAAAGTCGGAAATTGTCCACTATGGCAGGAAGAATAAAAAAGCATATTATCTAAATGGTGAGAGATTGCAGAGCTCTGAGATGCAGAGGGATCTGGGTGTCCGAGGGCATGAATTGCAAAAGGTTAGTATGCAGGTCCAGCACGTAATTAGGAAAGCTAATCGAATGTTATCATTTATCACCATGGGAATTGAATACAATAGTAGGGAGGTTATGCTTCAGCTATACAGGACATTGGTGAGACCTCTTCTGCAGTACTGAGTACAGTACTGGTCTCCTTATTTGCGGAAGGATGTAAATGCATTGGAGGTAGTACAGAGAAAGTTTACGAGACTAATACATGGAATGGGTGGGCTGTCTTACGAGGAAAGGTTGGACAAGCTAGGCTTGTCTCCGCCAGAGTTTAGAAGAGAAAGAGGCAACATGATTTGTTATTTAATTTATTAATTAACAAATTAGCTATCCTCCAGTCTTCCGGTACCTCACCCGTGGCTAACGATGATACAAAAATCTCTGCCAGCGCCCCAGCAATCTCCTCCCTTGCTTCCCATAGCATCCTAGGATACATCTGATCAGGCCCTGGGGATTTATCCACCTTAATGCGCTTCAAAACCTCCAACACCTCCTCCTTTGTAATGTTGATATGCTGCAGGATATCGCTGTTCCCTCCCTTGAACTCACTAGCTTCCATGACCTTCTCCACGGTAAATACAGACGAGAAATATTCATTTAAGACCTCGCCCATTTCGCGTGGCCTCACACATAGATTGCCACACTGATCCTTAAGGGGACCTACTCTCTCCCGAGCTACCCTTTTACTCTTAATATACTTATAGAATCTTTTAGGATTCTCCTTTATCTTATCTGCCAGGGAAATCTCATGGCCCCTTTTCGCCCTCCTAATTTCCTTCTTAAGTGTACTCCTACATCCCCTATACTTCTCGAGGGACTCGCTCGATCCCAGCTGCCTATACCTGACGTATGCCTCCTTCTTTGTCCTGACCAGACACTCAATATCCCTCGTCAACCAAGGTTCCCTAAACTTGCCAGCCTTGCCCTTCCATCTAACAGGAACATGCTGGCCCTGAACTCTTCCTATCTCACTTTTAAAAGCCTCCCACTTGCCAGACGTCCCTTTACCTGTAAACAGCCTCTCCCATTCAACTTTTGAGAGTTCCTGTCTGATGCCATGGAAATTAGCCTTCCCCCAATTTAGGACTTCAACCTGAGGACCAGTCCTATTCTTTTTCATAACTATCTTGAAGCTAATAGAGTTATGGTCACTGGTCCCAAAGTGCTCCCCCACTGACACACCAACCACCTGCCCATCCTCATTTCCGAAGAGGAGATCGAGTGTAGCCCCTTCTCTAGTCGGGCCATCCACGTACTGCTTCAGAAAACTATCCTGGATTCACTTAACAAATTATTCCCCATCTGATCCCTTAGCACTAAGGCAGTCCCAGTCAATATTAGGGAAGTTAAAATCACCTACTATTACAACCCTACAATTCCTATACCTATCTGTGATTTCCCTACATATATGCTCCTCCACTTTCCTCTGACTATTGGGGGGCCTATAGTATAATCCCATCAAAGGGATCACCCTTTTATTATTTCTAAGTTCTACCAGTATGGCCTCACTGGACATTCACCCCGGGATATCCTCTCTAAGTACTGCCGTGATGTCCTCCCTCATCAATAGTGCAACTCCCCCTCCTCTCTTACCTCCACCTCTGTCACGCCGGAAGGATCGGTACCGCGGAACATTGAGCTGCCAGTCCTGCCCATCCCTCAACCACATTTCCGTAATAGCTACAATATCACAATCCCATGTACCGATCCATGCTCTGAGTTCATCTGCCTTACCTGTAAGGATACTTGCATTAAAGTAAATGCAGTTTAGCCCACCAGACCTTCCACGCTCCCTGTCCTGCCCCTGCCTGGCCTGCCTACTGGACTTGCTTGCTTTAACCTCTCCATTTGCCTCAACTATCTCATCGGAGAGACTACTACTTTGGGTCCCACCCCCGCTGCAAGACTAGTTTAAACCCCCCCGTGTATTACTATAAAATCTCCCGACAAGGATATTGGTCCCCTTCCAGTTCAGATGCAACCCGTCCCTCTTGTACAGGTCACCTCTGCACCAGAAGAGATCCCAATGATCCAAGTACCTGAAGCCCTCCTGCCTTCTCCAGTCTTCAGCAACGCATTCATTTGCCTAATCCTCCTATTCCTACCCGCACTAGCACGTGTCACAGGGAGTAATCCTGAGATTACAACCCTAGAGGTCCTGCTCTTTAACCTTCTGCCTAACTCCCTATATTCACTTTGCAGAACCTCATCTCTCTTCCTGCCTATGTCGTTCGTACCAATATGGACCATGATCTCTGGCTGCACACCCTCCCCTTTCAGAATTTCCGGCAGCTGCTCCGAAACATCCTTGACCCTAGTATTAGGGAGGCAACATACCATCCTGGAGTCTCGTTTGCGGCCACAGAAACGCCTATCTGCACCCCTTATGATAGAATCCCCTATCACAATAGCTCTTCCACCCCTTTTCCTCCCCTGCTGTGCAGCAGAGCCCTCCGTGGTGCCACGGACCGCGCTGTTGCTCTTTTCCCCTGGGAGGTCTTCCCCCCAACAGGAACCAAAGCGGTGTATCTGTTTGAGAGGGGGATGGCCACAGGGGACTCCTGCACTACCTGCCTGCTCCTACTATTCCATCTGGTGGTCACCCATCCCTTTTCTGCCTGTGCATCCATTACCTGCGGTGCGACCACCTCACTAAACATGCTATCCATGACGCCCTCAGCTTCGTGGACGCTCCACAGTGAAACCACCCGCAGGTCCAGCTCCATAATGCGAGTAGCCAGTAGCTGCAGCTGGATACACTTCCTGCACACATGGTCGTCATGGAGACTGGGAGGGTTCCTGAATCCCCACATAGCGCAGGAGGAGCATATCACGGGGCTGAGCTCTCCTGCCATGACTTACCCTTAGATTAATTAGTTACTCCCTTATTTAAAAAATACTAATGACACTAGGGGCCTTGTTCTACCCACTACAATCTAAAGTCCTTCATAAGCTACACTGAATAAAAAAAACACTTTAGTAGTACTCATCTTATCAGCAGAGGTTTTTTTTTCAGGTAAAAAACTTTGCCCTTTTCTTTAAGATATTTAAATACACTAACAGCAGTGACTCACCAACCAATCACCTTGCAGCTCTCCTCTGACATCACAGTTGGCTTCTTTTTTTTCAAAACTCCAGCACACTGGAAGATCTCCACTCCACTCCTGGAAGGTAAGAGACTGGGCCTCGATCCTCGGATTGGATTTATAGGCTCCGCTCTCAACGTTCTCCTCATATCGGTCCATATAGGTCTGCTCCGCTCCGCTCCGCTCCTCTTCGCTCCCGGAAGGTAATTCACCAGCTTTTGCAGAAAAGTAGGTCTTAAGCTGTTGCAGTACCTGTTAGAAAGATAGTCTAAGTTATTCTGAAGTCATCTTCCAATGTCATCTACATGGAAGCAGGATTTTAAAGGATAAGATGTAGTTTTTAAAAGTCACTTCAATCTTGCTCAAGAGTCTTTTCAAAGAAGCCAAGTAAATCTTGATAAAAAGTCATATACATTTAGAGATCTTTTAAAAGCACTTCAATCTTGTTAATAAAAAGTCAGATGTAAATTTAAGAACTCTGATCAGGCTATGCTAAAAACTTACATACAATTAAGAAATAAAATGCAACATTTAAAATGTCTGAACTCCCTCTGAAAGTTGACCACTGCTGCTGCCGGTGTCTTCCTGGAATAGTGGAGCTGTTGTGTCAACAGAAAAGTCCTTCCCGAGCAGCCCTGAGCCTGTTGGTACCGGCTTTAATCCAACCCAGGTAAAAATCAGGGTACATTGTGGGCAATGAGCCCAAATTGCTGAACTACAGGTCCCTGTCACTTTAAAGAGTGGGCTGGTGCGATTATGATCAGAGGCTCCTTCTAAGCACATTTCTCACCACCACAACTTCCAGATGCTGGTGTTAGTGTGTGCATGTACCAGCAGTTGCAGTGCTGTTCAGACCCTCAATAGCAGTGAAAGTCTCAGAGTTCACCGCTATTGGGGCTGTAAAATCCAGGCCAATATCTCACAGCCCTGTTAGATTTGCTCTCCCTCTGTACAAAATCAAACTCCACACATTGTCTTTCACTCACTCCTGTTTCCAGCCCTGACGGTGCAGAAATCCCCTCTCAAAGGTACACAATCCAGTTGATTTCTGATCAAATACCTCCTTCCTCATTCAATAGAGGAAACAGAGACATGAACAGGAGTCAGGTGCAAGAAAGTTTCACCAACAGAGCAAAGAAAGGCACCAACAAAAGTCACCCCTACTTTCCAAATCATTTCACTGGAATATTCTTTCACTTGTTTTGTCGGATGACTGCAATAAATCTGAAAATGAGCACCATGAGGTTTGTGTTCACTAGTCACTTGTTCTCCTGTGTTTGTCTGTCAGGTTTGTAATTCAATTTGTATTGGATATTGAAGAGAATCTCTTTTCAAGATGATTACACATCGTACTGTGTTTAAAGCAACCAACTTGGAAAATGGCAGAAAATGAATGTTTCAATACCTGTGTGACCAGATTCTTCCAATGCTTTTCAACAGCTAGATTGATGATGCTTGCAATCTGTATCCTGTGGAGAATGGGAGAAGAGAATAAAAACATGGTGCATGAACAGGACAGACTGTGTAAAATGGGAGCACAGAAATACTGCCACCTCATTGAAAGTTAATGAGATTTATTCTAAGTCAGACACCTGTCCACAATGAACAAGTGAATACATTAATTGTCCACTTTCAATCTAAATGGGACTGAGGTTCCAACAGAGAAGTTTTCTGGAAAATACCTGCTGCAGTTTTAACATTGATGAACTGGAACATCTTATACTAACTTTCAAATAACTGTAGTGATTGTATAGTTCTCATAGTGGAGAGAAGGAGTTGTTTATAAATATAAGCAGAAAAACACATTTGTGGATTGGTGAATGAGCTTTATCTTTCTGAAATGTATTTGTCCATTGGTTGCAGGTCACTGGAAATTCTTTTTTACATTTCAATTGTAGCAGCAGCAGTTAGCAGCAAAATGTCTGATTAATCAGAGTAGTGGGTCTGGGAAACACTTAAACAGCCGAGACCCTGTAAAACAGAACTCCAAGTAATATTTTAAATAAGGCACTGAACTGACAGAGCGGTAAAGGCCTGCTCAGGTCAGGAAAAAAAACCCGACACGAACCAGACAGAACCACATTGGACCCGAGCCCGACCCGGCCCGAGTATCTCCATTTATTCCCGCGCCCAAACCGACCCGAGCCTGACCCGACCACCGGAATGTTCACTTTATCTACCTCCCGATTCCGAATCTACAGGAAGCTGCAGCATGAGCGCAATGACGTCATAGAGATGCTCACTTGCTCACTGAGCAGACTCAGAGTTTCCCTCCTTGATGACCCGGACTCCCAGCTTAGGTTGGCTTTTCAACTTTTGACACTTATTAAACTCAACTTCCCAGCAGAGTTAAATGTAATACTTAAATGCAATATTTCTCTCTCCTTTTTATGTTGTGCATTTCCTAATAAACATTTCATTTCAATTATTTATGAGGGATGAAATGAACAGAAAAGATTTTCTGCAATGGTACCGGGGTGTGGGACAGAGTGAGTGGTTCGGATCTGGAATACACTGCCTGAGAGTGTGCTGGAGGCAGATTCAATCGTGGCTTTCAAAAGGGAATTGGATAAACACCTGAATGGAGAAAATTTGCAGGGCTACAATGAAAGGGCAGAGGAGTGGAATTAGCTGATCTGCTCTTGCAAAGAGCTGTCATGGACATGATGGACTGAATGGTCTCCTTCTGTACTGTAACCATTTGATTCCTTGATTCTAACTCTGTCAAAGTTGTTCTGAACTTGCTCTGCTCCAAGGAGAACAACCCCAGCTTTTCCAGTGTCTGCACATAACTGAAGTTATGAGGAACCATGGGGAACCCACTGTAAACCTTCCTCCAGACAGAAATACAACTGTTCACCACCACACTGTGACCCAGCTGTTCACATGATTTGGATGCGGGGACCAAATGTAGTATTTCCAAGTTTGCAGATGACACAAAACTAGGTGGGAATGTGTGTTGTGAGGAAGATGCAAAGCGGCTTCAAGGGAATTTGGACAGTCTTAGTGAGTGGACAAGAAAGTGGCACATGAAATATAATGTGTCAAAATGTGAGGTTATCCACTTTGGTAGGAGAAACAGATGTGCAGATTATTTGTTAAATGGTAAGAGTGTGAATGTACAAAGGGGCCTGGGTGTCCTTGTCAATAAGTGACTGAAAGCTAACATGCAGGTGCAGCAAGCAATTAGGAAGGCTAATGATATGTTAGCCTCTATCACAAGAGGATTTGAGTACAGGAGCAGTAAAGTCTTGCTTCAATTGTATATAACCTTGGTTGGACTGCACTTTGGAATACTGTGTGAAGTTTTGTTCCCCTTACCTTAGGAAGGATATCATTGCCACAGAGGGAGTGCAACGAAGGTTCACCAGACTTGTTCCCGGGATGGCGGGACTGTCAAATGAAGAGAGATTGGGGAAACTGGGCCTGTATTCTCTCGAGTTTTGAAGAATGAGAGGTGATCTCATTGAAACTTACAAAATATTTAAAGCGATAGACAGGGTCGATGAAGCTAAGATGTTTCCCCCGGTTGAGGAGTCTAGAACCAGGGGACACAATTTCAACGTAAGGGGAAAGCCACTTAGGACAGCGATGAGGAGAAATTTCTTTACTCAGTGGGTTGTGAATCTTTGGAATTCTCTATCTCAGAGGGCTGTGGAAGCTCAGTCATTGAGTATGTTTAAAGCAGAGATTGACAGATTTCTAAATACAAATGACATCGGGGAGATGGAGATAGTGTGGGAAAAAGGCATTGAAGTGGACGATCAGTCATCATCATATTGAATGGCAGGGTGGGCTCGACGGGCTGAATGGCCTACTCCTGCTCCTATGTTCCTATCAGTCTGCAAACTTCATATGCATGCTGTCATTGTCCCTTTTATTACATGGGCTTCAGTTTTACTGGCAGTCTAGTATGTGACATCATCAAGAAGGTTTCAATAAGTTAAATAAGGAGAAATTGTTTCCAGTGGCAAAAGGGTCAGTAACCAGAGGATGTATTTATCAGGTGATTGAGAAAAGACCAGAGGTGAAATGAGGAATGATTTTTTATACAGTGATGTGTTGTCATCTGGAATGCACTGTCTGATCAGGACTTGAAAGCAGATTCAGTAGTAACTTTGAAAAGCAATTGGGATAAATACTGGAAGGAAAATGTACAGATTACAGGAAAAAGCTGAACACCAGGACTAATTGGATAACATAACCAAAGAGACAGCACTGACACAATGGACCAAATGGTCTCCTTCTTTGGGTATCATTCCATGGTTTTATGAACATAATGTTGGTACAATTGCCTGAGTTGGAAGGGAAGTGAACCCAGATTCTGGGTATTCTAAACACCAGACCCAAACCAAATGAACAAGCCCGTTGTTTAATCTCTGTTTTTCACACCAGCTTCTCCTCGCTCTTTCTGTGTTTCCAGCCTGGTCTGTTCCTCTGACCTTCATTCCTGACACTCTATTGAGAATGGCCAACTCACTGCGCCTCTCACTCACACCGTCACTCCACACCTTCACCCACTTCCAAACCTCTCTGTTCAACAGTACCTCACATCTGCTCCTCTGCTCCATTAATATAACAGGAAAACATTTTCAAACAGACATCTCCAGACAGTGAACGTTCCAGTAAGACAAGGTAAAGAGCAGATTCATTCACTTTAAACACAGAGAGAGCAGCTCTCCCTGTTCAGTCTAAGGAGCAGATCTGGTTTCACTCCCATTAGTCTTAGAGACATGCACCAGAATTTTAAGGGACCGTTGGAGACGGGAATGGAGGCCGGGGAGGGGGAGGGGGGGTGTATAAAATAGGGATGGAAGACGTTGGACCGGATTTTTCTGTCGGCGGCTGACATGGAGGGCAGACTTCGCACATCCACACGGCAAGAAGGCATTTCAAGTATTTATGAGTCCAATTGTCAGCAATTTTATTCACTGGATCCAATTGAACTAATAGCACACGGGAACCACGGGGCTTCAGAGCCTCGCCTGGTTAAAGGAGGTGACTGGGAGGTGGGAGCTGAGTGTTGTCTTCACTGGGAAGCTATCGGGTGAGGCAGCAAAACTTGGCAGAAAGGGCATCGGGAAACACTGTCAGGAGTGGGGGCCAATGTGCCAGCTCTGCAGAGGGAACAACACCAGGGTGCCATTGGGGCAGTGCCACTTCATTGAGGGTGACAAGTGAGGTAAATGTGGCTGGGTGTTGTTTACTGTGAAGGCCTTGCACTCAGGGAGGGGCAACCTGTCATGGGCCTCATTCGAGGCTCTCATTGGATTCGAGGCTCCCATTGAGGAGGAGGAGGAGGAGTAGAGAGGAAGGGAGGGAGGCGCAGGCACCAGCAGGGGCACCACAGCAGCTTGGGGGCCCACAGGAAGGCCAGCCTCGAACAGGAGGCTGGAGAAGGAGGCAGAAGAACACGTCAGCCGAGGTTCAACTACCTGCAGATGTCCGAGTGACAGTGTCTCCGCAGACTGCACCTTTCCACGGGGGTCGTCACTGATCTCTCTGCCATGATGCAGCTGTGCCCCATGCGACTTGGTGGGCACCTGATGCCAGTGTCACTGAAGGTCACCGTGCCACTGAACTTCTTCACCACCAGATCATTGCGGGGATCCACTGGAGATATGTGTGGAATCTCACAGTCTGTAGTGAATCAGTGCATCAAGGAGGTCACCAATGTCCTGTTCAGGAGGGCCGGTGACTATGTGCACATTGATCCAAACAGTCAAGCTGAGAGAGCTATAGGATTCGGGGACATCGCTGGATTCCACCAAGTGTAGGGTGTCATTGACTGCACCCATGTGACCATCATGGCTCCTGCAGACCAGCCAGCAGCCTTCAACAGGAAGGGCTTCCACTTGCTCAGTGTGCAATTGGTCTGCGACCACTGCAAATGGATCCCATAGGTGTGTGCACAAATCCCGGGAAGCAGCCACAACGCCTGCATACCAAGGCACTCCCAGGTGCCAGAACCTTTCCGCGGCCCCATCCGCTTTCAGAGATGGATCCTTGGAGACAAGGGCTACCCACTGAGGACATGACTACTGACGTCTGTAAGGAACCCACGCACGGATGCAGAGGAGAGGTACAACACCTGCTGCGGGTCAACCCGAGCGACCATCAAGGAGGCCATTGGTCTCCTGAAGATGAGATTCAGGTGCCTAGATCGATCCAGTGGAGCCCTTCAGTATGTCCCGGCGAGGGTCTCGCATATCGTGGTGGTTTGCTGTGCACAGCACAATCTGGCATTACAGAGGGGTGAGGTGTTGACTAGTGAGGATATCGTGGAGTGTGATGTCTCCTCTGATGATGAGGATGTGGAGGAGGATTCTGCCCAAGCAGTGCCAGATGAAGAACCTCAGGCACAGCAGGAAAGGGGCCATGAGATACACACAAGGGAGACATGAGACACCCTTATACATTCAAGTTTCCTTTGAGCCTTACCACCTTCTGGAACCAAGGCAATAAAGTCTTAGCTTTAAACAGCCCTGTTGTCGCCTCCTTCCTTCTGCACTGCAGTGTCCAGGTACACATCGCACAGTGACAAGGCCGAAGCTTTGTGAACTCAGGGCTTGGTCCCTCACTTCCAGCCCCTTGGGAGGAAGGGTTTAAATGAAGTCCCAAAGGGCATCAACAATAGGAAGGAGACATAGTGAGAGAACATCATTTCTTTCTTCCGTGTGACAACAAACGCAACCCTATCCATCTGGAATGTACATTCACCGTGAACCCTAAGTGAATCTAGGTGCTCTTCTTAAATCTTTTCCGGGTGCTCCTACGTGGTGCTCCCCCTGCTCTGTCAGCTGAGGTGGAGACAGGCTGCTGACCTTGCTGCCCCATGGCTTGGGATGACATTGGTGGCCGTCCTCTTGCTGCCTGAGGCCTGGAGGGCCCCGGCACACTGAGGGCCTCCTGCACAGGTACAGGGACCCCCCTCTGTCATCGAGGGTGATGGAGGCAGGCACTGGCATCACTTGTGTCACTGGCAGAGGGGCTTTGGAGCTACTGTCCACACCAGGAACACCCTGAGAGGAATCCCCAGATGTAGCAGCCAGCTGCTCCTCCCCCTTATAAGACACACTTGTAACTCGCTGCTGACCTGAGAGGGACGTGGACCTGGTGAAGAGTTCAGGTGCCTCGTCCCCCCTCTCACCTTGTCACCGCTGGATGGAGCTCATGGACAAAGCGATGGAGTGCAAGTCTGCACACATCTCCGGCAGCCACTGATTGGTCGGCTGGATCTGGCTCTCCATCAGAGTCACCAATCTCTCAAGGAAGGAAGCCAGACACACCCCCATCAGAGACAGTACAGCATGCAAGGCCTGGATGGACTCCTCCATCATCCGAACTTGGGTACACATAACCTCCGGCAACTCTGCCAGATGTTGCCTGACCTCTTGCTGCAGCTTCAGCATTTCCCGTGTTGCTGGTGACACCAGAGGCACGTCATCAGCCTGGGACTCAGCATGGGCCTGGCCTCCCACAGACTTCCAACTGCCAGTGGCCTCGGCTGTCACTGCCTCCGTCATCTGCCCGGGCCTGTCTGTGACGTGCTCACCAGCTTGTGTGCCCAAATCTAACAGCGAGTGGATACCCACCGAGTGAGGGTTTCTGTGCTGGTGGAGGGTGCAGGGGAATGATGTGACGGTGCACCCTCTGAGGCTCCCTCCTCCTCCTCAGAGGTGTCTGGCTGTCCCCCAGTCTCTCCAGCTCTTCGCTCTTGTCTTTCATCCTAGCCTGCATGTGAAAACAGGGACATTGAAGGGTTAGGGTCTGCCCATCGTGACATTCCAACCACCCCTACTGTGCAGCTCCATTGATGCAGTGGTGAACAGATGAGCAGTGTGGCTCCTTTGCAGCGGATGCACCCTTGTGCCCCAGGAGATGTTCATTCACTCTCTTAGGTAGGTGTCCCTGTCTCTCCATCAGCTATGGAGCAGCTGCTTTGCTGCCCGGCCTGTTCCATGGCCTCCTCCTCCATCGGGATGAGGACATGGAGATAAGGCATCCACTGCCAGTCTTGACATGCTCTTTCCGATTGTGGGCTGTCTTCTCCTGCAGCCACTATGATCAACAAAGTTAGTCTCCCAGCGGGGACAAGCCCAACATCTCTGATGGTGATAGTCCAGCAGTCCATGATGTGGACACACATATTCCTCCTGCATGTGGCCCCTCTCGAGGGACTGTGTGAGTTTATACAATGACTGACGTGCACCTCCCACCGAGATGCAGCCAAGCCTCACGCAGCATGTCCTGCTGCCCTTCCCCAATACACATGACTGGATGGTCACTCCCTTTCCACCAAACACTCCCTCTCACTCTGCCATGCGCAATGTCCAAAGGGTCCAAAGTGTTTTGAGTTTGCGCCTGAGCAGCCCGGATCCGGTCATTGACCCACTTCTTGCACTGGATCCATGTCTTGGGGGTGACCCCACGGCTGCTGACTTCACCTACTATCTCAAAGCAGCTTTGCTTGGTCAGGTGGACAGGTCTCCACCTCCCATCCCTGGGGAAGAGGATCTTCCACCTATCTGTTGTCACCTGGAGGCGAACCTGCAGGAAGGCATCGCTAAACTATTGGACCATGGTCACTGCAGGCTCGCATTCAGCTCCTTACCTATCAGGCAGCAGAGACAGCAGAACGGGTCCTGGGGCATCAGTGACAGCAGAACGGGTCCTGGGACAGCAGAATGGGTCCTGGGCAGCAGAGGCTGCAGAACAGGTCCTGGGGCAGCAGAGGCAGCAGAACAGGTCCTGGGGCAGCAGATGCAGCAGAACAGGTCCTGGGGCAGCAGAGGCAGCAGAACAGGTCCTGGGGCAGCAGATGCAGCAGAACAGGTCCTGGGGCAGCGGAGGCAGCAGAACAGGTCCTGGGGCAGCAGATGCAGCAGAACAGGTCCTGGGGTAGCGGAGGCAGCAGAACAGGTCCTGGGGCAGCAGATGCAGCAGAACGGGTCCTGGAGCAGCAGAGGCAGCAGAACGGGTCCTGGGGCAGCGGAGGCAGCAGAACAGGTCCTGGGGCAGCAGATGCAGCAGAACAGGTCCTGGGGTAGCGGAGGCAGCAGAACAGGTCCTGGGGCAGCAGATGCAGCAGAACGGGTCCTGGAGCAGCAGAGGCAGCAGAACGGGTCCTGGGGCAGCAGAACGGGCCCTGGGGCAGCAGAGGCAACAGAACGGGTTCTGGGGCAGCAGAGGCAGCAGAACGGGTCCTGGGGCAGCAGAGGCAGCAGAACGGGTCCTGGGGCAGCAGAACGGGTCCTGGAGCAGCAGAGGCAGCAGAACGGGTCCTGGGGCAGCAGAACGGGTCCTGGGGCAGCAGAGGCAGCAGAACGGGTCCTGGGGCAGCAGAACGGGTCCTGGAGCAGCAGAGGCAGCAGAACGGGTCCTGGGGCATCAGAGGCAGCAGAACGGGTCTTGGGGCAGCAGAACGGGTCCTGGGGCAGCAGATGCAGAAGAACGGGTCTTGGAGCAGCAGAGGCACCAGAATGGGTCTTGGGGCAGCAGAACGGGTTCTGGGACAGCAGATGCAGCAGAACGGGTCCTGGGGCATCAGAGGCAGCAGAATGGGTCTTGGGGCAGCAGAACGGGTCCTGGGACAGCAGAACGGGACCTGGGACAGCAGAGGCTGCAGAACGGGACCTGGGGCAGCAGAGGCAGCAGAACGGGTTCTGGGACAGCAGAGGCTGCAGAACGGGACCTGGGGCAGCAGAGGCAGCAGAACGGGTTCTGGGACAGCAGAGGCAGCAGAACGGGTTCTGGGACAGCAGAGGGCTCTCAGGAAGACACTCCTTTAAACCAGGCATCAGTGAATACAGGTCTGGCAGTCCTTTCAATATGGTGCCAGCACCTGCCGTTGTGTCAGATGTCGGTGCCATCGGTGCCTCGTTCCCTGCCTCTGGTACTTGTTTACATGGGCCCCACGCCTCCCCTTCATTAATTGGTCAGCTGCTCCGTGATCGGGGTCGGCCGGCCACATTTCACTCGTGTGGTGACGGCACCCACTCACGGTGTCTCTGCCGAGAGCCGCACCGTTAGTTTAAAATTCTGCCCATGGGGTCAAGAGTGGAAAATCTCCCCTCTGATTCTCTCTACTTAAACTGATGGAGACACCAAATTAAAACTGATGAAACCAGGGATTGTATCCTGGTTCTTCAATCTAGTGTTCTCCCAACTGAGCTATTCCATCCTCACTGTAAACTCATCTTCATTGGAGACAAATATAACTCCAGGCGGAATTTCCCCACGCGTTCATTCCTCACTTCAGGGGAATGGGACCCGACCAGATCGCGGAACTCAGATTATGTTAATGTTCTGCTCTTGATATCTTAATATTATCTTGCGTTTGAGCCACTTTTAATCAGGTTCACGGACAAATTCTTCCATCATCCCTTCTCCCACATTCTCTCTCTCTCATTCATTCTTTATTCCTCACAATCCAGAAAGGGTTAGGAATCAGAGCTCACCTCCAAACCCTCTGCACACAGACCTCTGTCTGTTACCCTGTTTGATCCAAGAGACCAGTCAATAAATTACACTCTTTATAAACACAGAAAGGTGCCTCAGAGTGTTGGACAGAGATAAATACACTGAAGTCTTTTGAAAAAAGTTCATCTTACGGGTTGTTACTGAGCCCACAGAGCAGGGCGGGCCCAGGCTCCAGCTCCAGCCCCAGCCCCAGCCTGTGCTGTGTTAGCTGATGCCACCTGGTGTGATACTGAGCCACACGGAGCAGGAAAGGGCCTGATTGTATTCATGGCCTGTGTTGAGTTAACTGATCCCACTCAGTGTGGTAGGAGCCACACAGAACAGAATGGGCCCAGGCTCCTTCCTCAGCCTGAGGGATGATAGTTCTTCTCACACATTGTTGTACAGAGCCCCACACAGAACAGGGAAATCTCAGGCTCCATACCCGGCCTGTGGTATTTTACTTCATCGCACCTGGTATGGTACGGAGTCCCCAGAGCAGGAAAGATCCAGCCTCCATCTCCGGCCTGTGCTGAATTAGCTGATCTGACCTGGTTGGCACTGAACCGCAATCAGGGAAGGATGGGCCGAGGCTCCATGGCCTGTGGTGTGTTAGTTATTCTCATTTGGTGAGGTACTGAGCACTATATAGAGCAGGATGGGCCTGTGCTCAGTGAGCTGATCTCACCTTGTGTGGTTCTGAGACCCACACACAAAGCAGGACAGGCCTAGGCCTCATCCCCGGCCTGTGTTCAATTAGCTGATCTCATCCAAAAGATTTTGATAAGGTTCCACACAAGAGGCTACTCTATAAGATTAAAGTCCCTGGTATCAGTGGTAATATATTGATCTGGATTGGGAACTGACTGGCACGACGTAGGCAGAAAGTAGTTACAGATGGATCTGGATCTGTTTGGAGACCAGTTACCAATGGTATCTCACAGGGATCGGTGTTGGGACTGTTGCTCTTTACTATTTTTATTAATGATCTGGATGTAGGTGTAGGGGGCACCATCTGTAAATTTACAGATGATTTGAAGATCTGTGCGAGTGTTCAGACTGTAGACGATGCTCGACTGTTTCAGGCTGATCTTAATGTGTTGGGAGATTGGGTTCATGACTGGTAAATGATGTTTAATTTGGGTAAGTGCAGTGTTATTCATGTGGACAGGGCGAATGCTCAACATTCATACACCCTTCAGGGAAAAACATTAAAGTAGGTGGAAAAAAGAAAATAATTTTGAGCAGAGATCTGGATGTTCTAGTGCACAGATCTCTAAAGTTACAGCAGCAATGCTGTGAAGTGATAGTTGGAGCAAATAGAGGGTTGGGCTGCATTCAGAGGATCATTGCATATAAGATGGGGCATATTCTTTCATGGGATGTGAGCGACACTGGCAAGGCCAGAATTTGTTACCCATCCCTAATTGTCCTTGACAAGATGGCGGTGAGCTGCCTTCTTGAATTGCTGCACTCCATGTGGTGTAGGTACACCCACAGTGCTGTTAGGAAGGGAGATCCAGGATTTTGACCCAACATCAGTGAATGAACAGCGATATTGTTGCAGATCAGATGGTGTGTGACTTGAAGGGGAACTTGCAGATGGTGGTGTTTCCATGCATCTGCAGCCCTTGTCCTTCAAGGTGGTGGAGGTCTTCGGTTTGGAAGGTGTTTTTGAAGGAGCCTTGGTGAGTTGCAGCAGTGCATCTGGTAGATGGTACACACTACTGCCACTGTGCATCAGTGGTGAAGGGAGTGAATGTTTAAGGTGGTGAATGGGGTGACAATCAAGGCAGCTGCTTTGTCCTGAACAGTGTCGAGTTTCTAGAGTATTGTTGGTGCTGCACTCATCCTGGTTTGTGCCTTGTAGATGGTTGACAAGTTTTGGAGAGTCAAAAATCACAAAATTATTACAGTGGAGAAGGAGGCCATTGGGCCCATTGTGTCTGCACAGAATCATAGAACATAGAAAGTTTACAGCACAGGCAGGCCAAAAAACGAGCCACCCAGCTGAATCCCATTATCCAGCATTTGGACCGTAGCCCTGCAGGTTCAGGTACTTGAGGTGCACATCCAGACACCTTTTAAATGAGTTGAGGGTTTCTGCCTCAGCTACCCTTACAGGCAGTGAGTTCCAGACTCCCACAGCCCTCTGGGTGAAAAAACCTTTTCTCATCTCCCCTCTAATTGTTCAACACATCACTTTAAATCTATGCCCTCCAGTCATTGACCTCCCTACTAAGGTAAATAGACCCTTCCCATCCATTCTATCCAGACCCCTCACAATTTTGTACATTTCAATCAAATCTCCCCTCAGCCTCTTCTATTCCAAGGAGAACAACCCCAGTCTATCCAATCTTTCCTCATAGCTGCATTTTTCCAGTCCTGGCAACATCCTCGTAAATCTCCTCTGTAACCTCTCTAGTGCAATTACATCCTTTCTGTAATGAGGTGACCAGAACTGCACACAGAACTCAAGTTGTGGCCTAACTAATGATTTATACAGTTCCAGCATAACCTCCCTGCTCTTATATTCTATACATTGGCTAATAAAGGAAAGGATTCCATAAGCCTTCTCAACCAACTTATCAACCTATCCTGCTACTTTCAGGGATTTGTGGACATTCACTTCAAGGTCCCTCACTTCCTCTACACCTCTCAGCATTCACCCATTAATTGTGTCTTCCTTTGCTGTGTTTGACCTCACCAAAGGCATCACCTCACACTTCTCCAAGTTGAATTCCATTTGCCACTTTTCTGCCCACCTGACCAGTCCATTTCTCCAGCTCTCCTAATGAGCATTTCACCATGTGCCTTGAGCTGAGTTACTCATCACAGAATTCCCACTATCTGATTTACTCTTGTAGCCAGAGTATGTATATGAATGGTCCAGTTAAGCTTTTGTCAATGGTAACCCCCAGGATGTTGATGGTGGGGGGATTCAGCGATGGTAATGCTGTTGAACGTCAAAGGGAGATGGTTACATTCTCTCTTGTTGGAGATGGTCATTGCCTGGTACTTATGTGGTGTGAATGTTACTTGCCACTTAGCAGCCCAAGTCTGAATGTTGTCCAGGTCTTGCTGCTTCTGGACATGGACTCCTTCAGTATCTGAGATGTCCCGAATTTGTCCTTTTATGAAACCTTGGTCAGGACTCACTTGGAATATTGTATCCAGTCTTGGTCTCCTCACATGATGGGTGATATTGAGGCTTTGGAAAGGGTACAGAGGAGAGACATTCGACGAATTCCCAGTATAAGACATCTTGGTTATCAAGTTAGACTAAAAGAGTTGGGACCCTACACCTTAGAGAAACCTAGACTGAGGGGTGATCCGATTGAGGTTCATAAATAATGAAGGGTCCAATTCAGCATGGGAGAGGAGTCATAACTTTGTATTGTAAAAGGCCAGATGGCACCCGGATCACATTAAATTTCATTTTCAGTGGTTGGCTAATGTACCAGGATGGCTGAGTGGTTAAGGTGTTGGTCTTAAGATCCAATAGACATGTGTCTGTGTGGGTTCAAACCCTGCTTCTGGTATTTGTGCTTACAAAATGTTACTTTTTCTTTCCCTGACTTTTGCCTTGCACCATCATCTCTTCTGTCATTTAATCACTCTTGCCTTCCAACTGATCACAGCTTCCTATTATTTGATCTGCCCCAGCACCGTTCCTTGGCTCTGCGCTTGCTTATAAACTGGTAAATCTTTAACTTAATCTCCTCTGTACCCTGACAATGACCTTCTCATCCTTCCTGGATTGTGGTTCCTCACAGGATCCGCTGCCTCTCTGACTCCCCTCCAGGTAACTGAAGGCCCTGAGCCTTGGTCTCGCTTTATACGCTAGCTGGTAGTTGATTCCTTGCAGGTCTGCCACCGCTCAGGAGAAGCTCAAAACCCAGATCAAGCAAAGTATCAAGAGGAATGTGAACAAAGGCTCCCTGGTGCAGAGCAAGGGACAGGGAGCCTCCGGCTCCTTCAAAATCAGCAAGAAGGAAAACCTAGGGAAAAGTGGGAAAGAAGGTGAAGAAACCAGCACACAAGAAATCTTCAGTGAAGAAACCAGCAGACAAGAAATCTTTAGTGAAGAAACCAGCAGACGTGAAAGTGACAACAAAGAAAGTAACAGCCAAGAAAACGAGCAGCAAGGCGGCGGCAACGCCAAATAAGGTGGTGAAGAAAGCAACGCTTCAGAAAAAGTCTCCTGCGAAGAAGGTCAAAAAAGGCAAGAGTGCGGCGGGCGGAAAGGCGCTGAAGAAAGTGCAGACATGGAAGAGCAAGGTCAAGCCGAAAGCAGCGAAGGCTCAGAAAGCAGGGTCTGGAAAGAAGTGAAAGAGCGCGGGAAACTTGGAAACATCTGAACACAAAGGCTCTTCTCAGAGCCACCCACATCTCTCAGGAAAGAGCTGATCCCCTGATCAAATGATCCCTGTCCCGGCCCCGCCTGCAGATTCCACATGGAAATGATTTGGAGTAAATCCAGGATCCCTGGTGACTCCCCTCCACCCAGCCCTTTCCCCACTCTCTGTAATAAAACAGAGGGATATCCGGCCCTCACTCTAACTGGAGATGTGTTCGGTGCAGTCTCAGTTCACAAATTCAGGGGGAGAGTCTGTAAGACAGGAACACTGGCGGAGAAACCCCACCTCACAACTCAAACCTCAACACATGAGTTTCTCCAATTCAGCTGGAGTCGGGTGACAACAGGAGCTGGGATAGGCTGTGATCGGGAATGTGAGGAATGGATTTGTTCAGGGAGGAATGTACCTGGAATCTCCGAAAATAATAGTTCCTTATTTCCCCAGATGACACATTCTGCAGTGAGAGTGAAAAGTCTCTTCACTGCTTCACATTTACTAATTGTTTGGTTCTAGATGAATAATGAGTCAGAGAGTAATGACAGGATCTGAAGCTTCTCTCACACCAGCCCTTGAATGACTCAGTGTGAAGTGTCCAATGTGTGAAGCTACTGCCAGGGTTTGTCAATCTGAACAGTTTCAGCTCAGTTACTGGGGGCCTGGAATCCCCACAGTTTGACTCTGTCTCTGATTGGTCACCCGCTTCTCAATCCAATTCTTAACCAATAGGAGAATCACATAGAAGTAAATAGAAGTTCTCATTGGCTTAGATTTTCCAATTGGAAAAAGCCCGGCAATTCCAGAGCAGGAAGGAATTGAAGTGATGGAAAATTTCAATTTTCAGGCAACAATTTTAAAACCTCTCATTTTATGTTCTGTTTTACTGTATTTACCGTCACAAAATCCTGACGCGATTTTAGGAATCGTTTTCATTTGTCAATCTGTTAACTGTAAGCGGCGGGAGGAAGGTCCGGTTCAGCAATTTAAAACGGGACAAATATCAGCTTCCTCTCTGTAAAAGGAACAAATTAGCGACTAACCGCTTCTCACAGGCTTCTCGGGGACTGACAGAAACGAGCGGTTTCTGATCCTTTCTCCTGAAAGAGGCGGATAATGCTGCAGGGAGCAATGAACTGCCCTTCACTTTCTGGCTGCTAATACACCACTGACTTTAAACAGTTCAAACAGCGACTGATGCTTCTGCCGGAAAATGAGCAGATTCACCAGAATGATCCCGGTCCATCATGGCCAAAGACATCCAGCTGGCCCGCCGCATCCGCGGGGAACGCACCTAAAACCCAGCTTCAGTAACAAGTGTAACAAGGGCTCTTTTCAGAGCCACCAAATCAGCAAAGGAAAGAAGAGCTGCCATCTCTGTTCATCATCAAACCCATTAGATTGAAGGGGCGGTCACATGGTTTCTGTTTTGTCACATCACTTTCCCGAAAGGCCTGCAGGACTGAGAGCTTCGTTTAGTTTAGAGATACAGCACTGAAACAGGCCCTTCGGCCCACCGAGTCTGTGCCGACCATCAAACACCCATTTATACTAATCCTGCACTAATCCCATATTCCTACCACATCCCCACCTGTCCCTATATTTCCCTACCACCTACCGATACTAGGGGCAATTTTTTTATAATGGCCAATTAACCTATCAACCTGCAAGTCTTTGGCATGTGGGAGGAAACCTGAGCACCCGGAGGAAACCCACGCAAACACAGGGAGAACTTGCAAACTCCACACAGGCAGTACCCAGAATTGAACCCGGGTCACTGGAGCTGTGAGGCTGCGGTGCTAACCACTGCGCCACTGTGCCGCCCTAATCTGATCTGGAATTTAGAAAGCAGCATTACCGGAGACTCATTGCTGCTCAGCACAATCTCAACCCCGCTCCTGGGATCCGTTAGCTGGCATTTGGGGAAAATAAATGGATCCCAGTTTTATTTGGAAGGCATTAATGGAGCCGGGTCTGTTCACATGAGGGTTATTTACAAATATTACCCAATGAGTTCACTAATATTTGAATCCATTGGAGATCAGTACACAGGATATGGAAGGCAGCTCGGTCACTCTGACTGAAACCGCCAGTTCCCCGGGGCTGCAGACCCTGACACTGCGGGGAGAGAATCCCCGACTCTATCCCGCCGCCGGGGGGAACAGACAGCTCTGTGTCCAGAGAATAGGGAGGGCCGGGGGGAAGGCACATATTAAAGCACTGCAATGGACTCAGCTCCTGTGTGTGCACAACTCTCACTGATTCCGTCCTCTGGGAACAGTGCGGTCTAAACAGATCAGGTTAGGAGAGAAACACACAGCCCGAGAATGGCCTCTTCCTTCCTGCATTTACTCTGTTCCGGGAGCAGATTCTCATTGAGAAGCGGCGCTCAGATCACCAGAGAGAAAAAAAAAACACAATTCAAACTGTCCAAATGAAAAACAGAGAATTAACCCGGACACTTCCATTATTAAATTAATTCATCAGCTCCGAACCAGTTCCCGTTAATGTACCGGGATAATCTCGGGATTTATCAAATCGAAGGCAGCGGGATTTATTAAATTGTTGATTCTACACCCTGTAGTTCACTTCTTCACTTAACTAGAGGGGGAGATGTGTGAGCAGAGAAACAGAGCGAAATCCAGAGAGGGAACTGAAAACACACCTGGACAGATGTGAAACAGGTCAATCCACTGTTACAATAACTCCATCTCTGACTCCCTCCTGACAGTAACCAGCCCTTTCACAGAGACTGTGGGTGGCTCTGAAAAGAGCCTTTGGTTTATTTGATGACATTTTGGCCGCTTTACTTTTTCTGGGAGCTCTGAGCGCTGGTTTTCTTGGGCAGCAGCACGGCCTGGATATTAGGCAGCACCCCGCCCTGAGCGATGGTCACCCCTCCCAGCGGCTTGTTGAGCTCCTCGTTGTTGCGGACGGCCAGCTGCAGTTGTCTGGGGATGATGCGGCTCTTCTTGTTGTCCCGGGCCACGTTACCGGCCAGCTCGAGGATTTCAGCGGTCAGATACTCGAGCACAGCAGCCAGATAGACCGGGGCTCCGGCACCCACACGCTCAGCATAGTTACCCTTTCTCAGGAGCCTGTGAACACGGCCCACTGGGAACTGCAGTCCAGCCCGGGAGGAGTGAGACTTGGCCTTGGCCCGAGCATTCCCGCTGGTCTTTCCACTTCCAGACATTTCCACAATCTCACAAATACTTTCACAAAGAATGAATAATTTCCTTAGCATTGATAGTACATCGCAGGCAGTCAGGATGGCCGAGCGCTGTCTAAGGCGCTGCGTTCAGGTCGCAGTCTCCATTGGAGGCGTGGGTTCGAATCCCAATTCTGACAAGTTGTGTTTTGACTGAACTGGAGGCGTTTGGGAGCAACGGTGAAGAGCAAAGAGAAAGCAGGAAAGAACATGGACAAACAAAGTAACAATGGACCCAAAGATGTTGCATCAAAACATTAGAGTAAGAGGCAACTAAGCAAACAGCAGGACACATAAAAGATCAAAAATGTAACCTTTGTATCGGGGTGGAAGATGTTGCCAATATCCTTAATGAATACTTTACTGTTTTCCCGAAAGAGAGGGTGATGCAGATATTGTTATTAAGGAGGAGGAGTGTGAAGTATTGGACGTGATAACTTAAGGAGAGAGGAAGTCTTAATGGGATGAGCATCCTTGAATGTGGATAAATCATCAGGACCAGATGAAATGTACCCCAGGCTGTTGAAAGAAGCCAGGGAAGAAATAGTGGAAGGTCTGACCATCATTTTCCAATCCCTCACTGGATACAGGTGTGGTGCCAGAGGATTGGAGGTCTTGTAACGTTGCAATAAAAGCAAAATACGAGGCAGATCAAGCATGGCTGATCCTTTCGAGTAGAGAAACAGGGCTGAATTCCCTGAACCAGTGCTACAGCTTTCAGAATAGAAGGAGCCTATACACACCTGATGGGTTCCACTTAAACAAAAGAGCTGGAGGTGTTGACGTTCAGAACAGATAAAATGTGGAGGAGTGTTTGAAGCAGATTCTGTGTGGTTACTGTAGTTGTACTATGGAGTTATTTCAAGGAGGTGATTCTGAATGTAATGGATCAACGTGGACCCGTCCAAGGCAAAGGTTCTAAGCTTCCCTGTGGTCCAGCCTGGTTGAATGGAACTGAAGCAAACAAATCATCCAGAAGAGGAAAAGATATGTAAGGCCATGAAAGCACAGAATTCAGATGGATGCAATACCAGATGGTATGGCAAGAGTGTAAAACAGCAACAGACTGGTGAATAAAACATTCACATTGAATGAGACAAGAGAAAAGGGTAATAATAGTGTCAGAGGTGAGTTGTGACACTATTCACATTCCACCTTGATCTGAATAGGACTGTTGAAGGGAGTGATTGAGAAGAATAGAGGAGAAATGAAAAGAAAGGAGAAATAAACAAAAGGTCTTTTGATTTTAGAATGCTTGTTTTTGGAAATGACAGACTGTAAAGTGTGTGTGTCAGAAGATATAGAGCGAAGTTGGGTATGACAAGATCACAGGAAAGTTGTGCCCTGAGACAAGGTGTGTGTTGACAGGAAAGCTGCTCTCTTTTGCACAATATGTATTTTATTCATATAATTTGTGCAATTACATTGCAAAGCAGTTCAAATTTAATATTACATAAGGTACAATACAGATCAGTTTCCTTCAATAATGTACATGATGTATCTCACAATCCCTGCCTGCACAGGTTATATTTACAGTATTTACATTACACATCAAACATTCTCTGGTGCAAACAGCCCGAGGGGTTTTACACAGGTTCCAGCCCCTCACTGTACTATGGCCTACTAGGGCCTCAGACTGCAGCCTTTCCCCATTGAGTCTCCATGGTGGCTTCCCCAAGCTTTAATGCCGTCCCACAGCACATAGTCTTGGACGTTGCAATGTGCCAGTCTGCAACACTCGGTCATGGACAGCTCTTTGCACTGGAATACCTGTCCCACGGCCGGGCTCGTTCTCAATAGAGATCATTTCAAATGAACATTTCCTAAATCCGTGCTTTCTCTCTCGCAATAAAGAGAACAGGATGTCTAGCAGATTCAGTGTGAGACGATAACACTGCCGGGAAAAGGCCGCTTTCCAACTCCAATCTTAACACAGGAGATTCCCCAAACAGCTGCAGTAAGGTGTTTGTAAACTGCAGGAAGTGGATGTGTGTGGAAATGGTGATGTTACTGAGGAGGTTTCTTAGTATAGAATGGACTATGTTTAGGTGGGAATATTACTGAGTGTTAATTGCATCGGGACCATATTTAAAAGCTCTGGCTTTCTGGAAAGCCTTGACTATGAAGGCCGAGTCTGGAAGGGTTTGTGTGGAGAGCTGGGTTTTGGTTCTACTGTTAATAAAGGGTTTGAAATTGGCAGCCCGGAGGAAACTGGAGGTGGAGCTGAAAGATGAGGGGCCGTTCTCTCTCTGTCTGTCACTCTGGGTGTGTCCTCCATCTAGCTCTCTGTTTAATCTTCACTCTTGTCTCCTCCCCTCCCTGCTCTCACTCTACCTTTCTCAGCCAGGTCCGGGTGGCCTGTATAAAAAGGAGCCTGACGGAATCAGTCTCTTTTATTGTGCACTGATTTGAGGCAAGAATCAACATGTCTGGCAGTAAACAAGAGTATGCTCCAGGCTGGCAGTATGTTAGAATCCATGAGGAAAGGCATCATCACCCTCATCGACAAGCGGAAGGGGGAGAGGACAGAAATAAGAAATTGGTGGCCCATTTCACTGCTTAATGCTGACTACAAGATTCTGTCAAAAGTCATAGCCAGTCGATTCAAGTCTGCTCTGGAGTTGGTGATTCACCCTGATCAGACCTATACTATACCAGGCAGGACAATCTCTGATAGCATTGCGCTACTCAGGGATATGATCACCTATGTACGGGACAGGAGGGTGGACACCTGCCTCATCAGCCTGGACCAGGAGAAGGCTTTTGACAGGATATCGCACACTTACATGATGGATGTGCATTCCAAAATGGGGTTTGGGGAGGGAATCTGCAATTGGGTCAAACTACTCTACACAAACATCAGTAGTGCAGTCTCAATCAATGGGTGGGAATCAGAAAGTTTCCCGATCCAATCTGGAGTCAGACTGGGCTGTACTCTCTCCCCTGTCTTGTTTGTTTGCAGTATTGAACCCTTTGCTGAGTCTATTAGGAAGAATGCGAGCATCAGAGGGGTGACAATCCCAGGCAGCGGAGGCACTCAGGTGAAAACCTCCCTGTACATGGATGACATCGCCATTTTATGCTCGGATCCACTGTCTGTGTGCAGACTGATGAGCATTTGCGACCAGCTCGAACTGGCCTTGGGAGCCAATGTTAAACACGGCAAGAGCGAAGCCATGTTCTTTGGGAACTGGGCTGACCGATCCTTTGTCCCCTTCACCGTTAGGTCAGACTACCTGAAGGTGCTGGGGATATGGTTTGGAAGGGCTGGGACGTGCACCAAAACCTGGAAGGAGCGAGTAGCCAGGGTACAACATAAGCTGAGCATGTGGGAGCAGCGATCTCTCTCCATTATGGGTAAGAACCTGGTCATCAAGAGCGAGGTGCTCACATTGCTGTACGTGGTGCTGGTCTGGCCTATACCGCATTCCTGCGCTGTGGCGATCACCTGAGCCATTTTCCGCTTCATCTGGGGATCCAAAATGATCCGAGTCCGGAGGGACACGATGTTCAAACCTCTGGATAAGGGCGGGAAAAATGTACCCAACGTCGCCCTCATCCTTATGGCTACCTTTCTGTGCGGCTGCATCAAGCTGTGTGTAGATCCCCAGTTTGCAAACTTCAAGTGTCACTACGTGCTGAGGTTCTATCTGTCCCCGGTGTTGCAAAGGATGGGCCATGTCATATTGCCGCGGAATGCTCCATCCAGTTGGACTGTGCCGTACTGCCTATCCTTCATGGAAAAGTTTCTGTGGAAAAACACCTTTGACCACCAATCCATCAGGCAGTGGTCTGCACGGAATATCCTCAAGGCCCTACGGGAAAAGGAGATGGTGGATCCTGTCGGATGGTCCCCTGAGCAGAAGTCCAAAGTCATTTGGCAGAATGCCTCATCACCAGAACTTTCAAACAAGCACCAAAATGTAGCCTGGCTGATGGTGAGAAGAGCCCTCCCTGTCAGATCCTTCCTGCACACCCGAAGTCTCACCCCATCCACACGCGGCCCTCGAGGTGGCTGTGGTGGAAAAGAAACGTTGCCCACTTCTTTCTGGAATGTGTCTTTGCAAAGCAGGTGTGGAAGAGATGCAGTGGTTTTTGTCGAGGTTCATCCCAAGCAGCTCTGTAGCACAGGAGTCTGTGCTCTGTGGGCTGTTCCCAGGGATGCACACCAAGATAAACAGCAACTGTTGCTGGAGGACTATCAATTCGGTGAAAGATGCCCTTTGGTCTGCCCGAAACTTGCTGGTCTTCCAGCGCAAAGAGTTGTCCACGACCGAATGTTGCAGACTGACACATTCCAAGGTCCAGGACTATGTGCTGAGGGACGCACTAAAACTTGGGGCAGCCGCAGCAAAGGCTCAATGTGGAAAGACCACTGTGTAAGGTCCCCTCACCAAGCTGAACTGAGGGGCTGGATCCATGGGAAAACACTCGAACTGTAGCCAGAAAATATTTGTTTGCTGTAAAATGTACATGGCATGACAATGAAATGGAAGGGTTGTGAGGCAACTCACTCCTGTATTGAAGGAAACTGATCTCCTTTGCACTCTTTGTATTGTTTGACTTGGTGCTTTTGGGAACTGTTTTGTAATGTTTTTTTTTTACAGATTTTAATGAATAAAGTATATTTTGGAAATTAATAAAAGAAAGTGTGGCAGAGGTAAAGGAGGGAAAGGACTGGGCAAAGGCGGAGCAAAGCGGCACCGCAAAGTGCTTCGTGATAATATCCAGGGCATCACCAAACCAGCAATCCGCCGCCTGGCTCGCCGTGGCGGGGTCAAGCGGATCTCGGGTTTGATCTATGAGGAGACTCGCGGGGTGTTGAAGGTTTTCCTGGAGAATGTGATCAGGGATGCGGTCACCTACACTGAACACGCCAAGCACAAGACGGTCACTGCCATGGATGTGGTGCACACTCTGAAACGGCAGGGCCGCACTCTCTACGAATTCAGCGGCTGAACAACTCGACCCTTTCCAGCAAACACAACAAAGGCTCTTCTAAGAGCCACCCACCGCCTCACAGAGAGAGCAGTGACCTGGAAACGGGAGCTGGGATAGGCTGTTTAGAACTGTCTGGAATAAATCTGTGCTGTGTTCGAGATACAAAACTAGAATCCCCAAATTTGACATTTCATTTGTAGCAAGGATGTGCAGTGGATTTGATTTTCTAAACGGGCTGTGTAAACAGTGCCCGAGACTCTACACTTAGTTATTTCCCCAGTCGACACATGCCCTCAGTGAAAAGCCACATCACTCCTCCAGAATCACTCATTGTTTTCATAGAATTTCAAAATGATTTCGCTGCAATGAGGGAATCCGGGAGTTTTGCAGCAGCCGTTGAATCGGTCACTGGAACCAGACCCACTTGTGATGTTATTTCCCCCGAGACGGTGTTTCCTGCACTGAAACTGACAGGGTTTGTGAAACTGATCAGTTTCAGCTCAGTCATTCAGGGACCTGGAATTCCCGCAGTTTGAGCCCGCGCTATCCAGAGCCCACTTCTGATTGGTCACCCTCTTCCCATTCGCATGTCTTAACCAATTGCCGAGCCTCGAATTAGAAAATACAGCAAATCATTGGCTTAAATTGTCGTCCTGGCAGAAAGGTTGAATTCAAAAAAGCCGCCAATTTCAGTGCTGGGCAGAATCGAATTACTCAACGAATCTCAATAACGAAATTGGCGGCACATTTTATACTTTCCCCGATTTTCCTTTCCATCGATTGGGGTGCTAATTCACTCGGGTGCGTTTGCTAATACTAACTGTAATCCTCAGATCCATTTAACATTTCAGTAATCCTATTAAATACAAAAGGAATTTTATGATTGAATTTCCATTGGAAGATAGTGAATTAGCACCCCGATCGATGGAAAGGAAAATCGGGCAGAGGATAAAATGTGCTGCCAATTCGTTATTGTGATTTGTTTATATAACTGACCAGGACTGACTTCACCCAAACGCAGCTACTAGCTCCCACCTCACTGACCGCTCTCCCCCCTCTGCAACTCGCTTTCTCCCCCTCCTCCCTACTGGCGAAATTCCGCACTCTGGCTGTTCGCTCTCCGCACCCCCACCCCCCACCCTGTCCCAGCCCAGCCCACAGCTGCTAGCTCTGGCCGTGACACTCGCTCCCACATTTCTTCACCAGGCGCCACCTGTAGAAGCAGGAGGGCCGCAAGGGGTGACAGGGCGACGGAGGAGTGAGTGGCTGAGAGGAGGGAAGCGGCGCGGCCTGGAGCGAGTGGCCAGAGAGTGGGGTAGTGCGAAGCGAGGAACAACTGGCCAGGGGAGTGGGGGGGTGGTGGAGCAGCGTGGTCTGGAGCGAGCGACTGAGGGGGGGAATCGTCGAGGCCTGGAGTGTGTTGCCGAGGGGGGAGAGCTACAGCTTCAAAATCTCCCATTCAGCCACTTCCTCCAGCCAAGTGGTGGGGGGATGGGGTGGCTAGATACCCAATGACGCTTTATCACACATGCACGAAGATGGATTTGTTGCGGAAATGTGATGACGTTGGCGCTGCAAAATGACATCATCCCGTGCACGCGCCACTCAATCCTGGCAAGATGTCAAAAATCACTGTGATTTTTTTGGTCTTTTCAGTGCACTCCTCTTTCTTTAGTTGCCTCTTACCTTAATGTATTGAAGAAACATCTTTGGGTCCATTTTCATTTTCCTTCTCAATATTCTTCCATGCTTTCCCTTCACCGCTGCTCCCAAATCCCTCCAGTTCAGTCAAAACACAACTTGGTAGATTTGGGATTTGAACACACGCCTCCAGAAAACACTACGACCTGAACACAGCCCCTTAGACCACTCAGCCATCCTGACTGTTTTAAGCTTATGACAAAAGCTGAGAAATTATCCATTCTTTGTGAAAGTATTTGTGAGATTGTGGAAATGTCTGGAAGAGGAAAGACCGGCAGGAAAGCTCGGTCCAAGGCCAAGTCTCGCTCCTCCCAGGCTGGACTGCAGTTCCCGGTGGGCCGTGTTCACAGGCTCCTGAGAAATGGCAACTATGCTGAGCGTGTGGGTGCTGGAGCCCCGGTCTATCTTGCTGCTGTGCTCGAGTACCTGACCGCTGAAATCCTCGAGCTGGCCGGTAACGCGGCCCGGGACAACAAGAAGACCCGCATCATCCCCAGACACCTGCAGCTGGCCGTCCGCAACAACGAGGAGCTCAACAAGCTGCTGGGAGGGGTGACCATCGCTCAGGGCGGGGTGCTGCCTAATATCCAGGCCGTGCTGCTGCCCAAGAAAACCAGCGCTCAGAGCTCCCAGAAAAAGTAAAGCGGCCAAAATGACATCTAATAAACCAAAGGCTCTTTTCAGAGCCACCCACAGTCTCTGTGAAAGAGCTGATTACTGTCAGGAGGGAGTCAGTGATGGAGTTATTGTAACAGTGGATTGACCTGTTGCACATCTGTCCAGCTGTGTTTTTTAATTTGCTCTGTTTTTCTGCTCACACATCTCCCCCTCTAGTTAAGTGAAGAACTGAACTACAGGGTGTAGAATCAACAATTCCCAGGATCGGGGGTGAGATTGTGCTGAGCAGCAATGAGCCTCCAGTAATGCTGCTTTCTAAATTCCAGATCAGCTCTCAGTCTAACAGGCCTTTCGTATTTTAAATATCACAACAGAGCTGAGCGGGGGTGAGCGCAGCCTCAGCTGCACCGAGTCTCAGGGGCTCTCAGGACCCCAATCAGAGCCGCCAGGCCTGGCGGGCGTGCAGCGAGGACCCCGGGGGAGGGAGGGTGCACCATTAAAGTGAGGGTGCAGCACCTCCCCCATCCTCGCCTCCACTTCCCGCTTTCTTCTCCCGTTTATCTCAACATTAAGAAGACGCTTTTGCTCTGGACTACACTGGTTATAAAGTAAGACCCAACTTTGTCTCTGAAAGTGATGAATAGCAGCAACAACAGCAGAATCCAACCCCTGCAGTTACATGTGAACTTGCTGATGTTGCAGCAGATTGAATGACTGAGTGAATCCCTTCCCACACACATGGCAGGGGAACGGCCTCTCCCCAGAGTGAATGTGTTGGTGTTTCAGCAGATCATTACTGCTTTTAAAGCTCTTCTCACAGTCAGGACATTAAAAAGATCTCTGATCAGTGTGAACAAGTTGATGTTCAGTGAGGTTGGATGACTGAGTGAACCCCTTCCGACACACGGAGCAGGTGAATGATCTCTCCCCAGTGTGAACTCACTGGTGTTTCAGCAGGTTGACTCTGGCTGGATTCAGTTCGACACTCACTGGTTCCTCTCTCTCTCTTCCCCTGAAGGTGCTGATTCTGACTGTATGTACATGCTCTCTCCCCCTCCGACCCTCCCTGTCCAATGTAGTATCTCTCAGTTTTGGTGATGTGCTCTCCCTGACCTGTCTCCATTTCTCCTTCTTATACAGACTTGCCCTGACTGTCACTATTTCATAGAATCATACAGCACAGAAGGAGGCCAATCGGTCTTTTGTGCCTGTGCTGAATCTGTGAAAAAAATGATGCAATTAGTCCAACCCCCTGCCTATTTCCCCATAGTCCTGGAGAAATTCACTTTGAAATATTTGTCCAATTCCTTTATGAAAGTTATAATTGAATCTGTTTCCAGCACCCTGTCAGACAATTCATTCCAAATCCGAATCAGTTACTGGGTAAAAAGATCGCTCCTCACCTCCCCTTGACATTTTTGGCCAACAATCCCAGCTTCACCACCCTGTCCAGAGAACTGAAACCCCTCATCTCTGGGATCATTCTCGTAAATCTCCTCCGAACTGTCTCAAAAGCTTTGATGTCCTTTCTGAAACCTGGTGCCCAGAACTGGACACATTACTGCAGCTGAGATCGAGCCAGCGCCGCCCACATCCCACGAACGGACGAAAAAACGCTCCCTGCTAAATCCCCAATTCTTATCCATTTACAGACGCTCCTTGCCCAGTCCCCAAATCTTATTCATTTAGAGACGCTCCCTGCCCAAGCCCCAATTCCTATCCATTTACAGACGTTCTCTGATCAGTTGACCTTGCTGGCGGGCAGTTTCGGGAAGCCTCACAGGGAAAAGCTTCACCACCACCCGCAGGGACACAAACGGGATTGTTCCATCCTATTGTGGCCTTGACGCCCTGCTCCAGCTGTGTGCACCCGCTACGGGCGTGGTCTCCCTGCACTTTGTGAATATTCCGCTCCAGCTGCAGATGGAGCTCAGCCACTACCGCGCCTGCTCCTTATCAGAGACAAGGCAAATTCTGGAGCGCAGAGCATTCTAGGTACCACAACTGTCATTAATGCCAATCTCTGACATGATAATCAGGTTTTATTTCCTACATTTCATTTCCTGATATGTTAGTGCGTGTTTTCTTTTGTACCTGTCAGTGCCTGGGAGGAGAGAGTCAGCTTCACTTTGTAGCCGTGAATTTCTGGTGTGAGAATGTGGGTTTTTACTCTGTATGTTTCAGTTTTTGGTTTGTGACTGTTTCTGCTATTGCTATGTGAGTTAACTTTGTGGAAAGAGATGCAGTGGTTTTTGTCGATCTTCATCCCAAGCAGCTCGGTAACACAGGAGTCTGTGCTCTTCGGGCTATTCCCAGGGACGCACACCGAGACAAACATCAACTGCTGCTGGAGGACTATCAATTCGGTGAAAGACGCCCTTTGGTCTGCTTGAAAATTGTTGGTCTTCCAGCGAAAAGAGTTGTCCACCACCGAATGTTGCAGACTGGCACATTCCAAGGTCCAGGACTACGTGCTGAGGGACGCACTAAAGCTTGGGGCAGCCGCAGCAAAGGCTCAATGGGGAAAGACCACAGTGTAAGGTCCCCCCACCAAGCTGAACTGAGGGGCTGGATCCATGGGAAATCCCTCGAACTGTATCGGAGAAATTTTGTGCGCTGTAAATGTAAAAATGTATATGGCATGACAATGAAATGGAAGGGTTGTGAGGCAACTCATGATTGTACAGAAGGTAACTGATCACCTTTGCACTGTTTGTATTTTTTGACTTGATGCTGTTTTAAACTGTTTGGGAATGTAATTTTTACAGATTTTTATGAATAAAGTATATTTTGGAAATTAAAAAAAAATGTGAGTTTCACCACATATCTTTCAACAACTTGTATGTGAACATCAGCTTTTGTCCAGATCTATCAGTTTCTGATATAGAGTCATAGAGTTATACAGCACAGAAACAGGCCCTTCAGCCCATTGAGTCTGTGCTGGCCATCAAGCACCTAACTATTCTAATCCCATTTTCCAGTATTTGGCCCGTAGCCTTGTATGCTATCGCATTTCAAGTGCTCATGTAAATACTTCTTAAATGTTGTGAGGGTTCCGGCCTCTACCACCTCTTCAGGGAGTGCGTTCCAGATTCCAACCACCCTCTGGGTAAAATTTATTTCCTCAAATCCCATCTAAACCTCCTGCCCCTTACCTTAAATCTATGCCACCTGGTTATTGACCCCTCCGCTAAGGTAAAATGTTTCTTCCTATCTAACCCATCAATGCCCCTCATAATTTTGTAAACCTCAATCTTATCTCCCCTCAGCCTTCTCTGCTCTAAGGAAAACAACGCTAGCCTTTTCAGTCTCTCTTCATAGCTGAAATGCTCCAGCCCAGGCAACATCCTGGTGACTCTCTTCTGTACCCTCTCCAGTGCAATCACATCCTTCCTATAGTGTGGTGCCCAGAACAGTACACAGTACTCCAGCTGTGGCCTAACTAGCATTTTATACAGCTCCGTCATAACCTCCCTGCTCTTATATTCTCAGCCTCGGACGATCTATATTGGCCTGTAATCTAAGGCTTTCCTCCTCACTATTTACGACACCACCAATTTTCATGTCATGTGTGAGAAAGGGTTTGATTCTATCCCTATCAGTATCCGTTACATGCATGTGTTTTTAATCTGCACCCCCTCTATTCTATTCTCTGTACTTGTCAGCCTCTTGTAGGTGAGTCTGTGTTTTGCTCTTTATCTCTCAGTCTTCGAAGTATGAGCCTGGGTTTGTACCTAATTTTCTTTGTACCTTGCAGGATGGATATTGAAGAGAGGTTTTTACACATTAACTGCCAAATCCTGATAAGTGATTTTTGGGTTTCACACAGTATCTGTCAGTTTCTTGTCTAGGACTGTTGGTTTTACTCTGTCCCTGGCATTTGCTGGTTTGTTAGTGTGGGGTTTACACTGTACCTGTCAGTTTCTCATATGTGAGTGTTGGTTTCACTTTGTATAGAATCATAGATCACAGAATACTTACAGCACAAAAGGAGGGATTCAGCTCATCGTGCTTGTGCTGCCTCTCTGCACAAGCAACTCAGCTCATGCCACATCCTCATGTATTCCATGAAAACCTGAATTTTTTTTCCCTTCAGATAATTATCATATATCCTTTTGAAAGCTATGGTTGAATCTTCCTCCGTCACACTCTCAGGCAGTAAATATCAGATCTTAACCATTTGCTGCATAAAAAAGGTTTTTCCTCATGTTGCCTTTGGTTCTTTTCCCATTCACCTTAAATCGGTGTCCTCTGCTTACTCAGCCATGCGTAATATTTCCCATTGCTTTCTCAGCACTGATGAATTGTGAGGTGGGAGACAGCCAGAAGTCCCACTGAGCTGCACTGACCCCCAGCTGAAAAAGAAATGAGATAAAGTTCAATCTTTCACAGCGAGATGCTGCAGAGAGTTAAGAGTCCCGAATGAAAGAGAGCGTTTCTCATACTGTTGTTGAATTTCATTTCAAACACTCCTTGTACTCTCTGCTAATGAAGCCTAAAAAATGGAAAAACTAAATGGCGCTCAAACTCACAACCCTGAGATTAAAAGTCCCATGATCGACAGACTGAACTGAATATGTCACTTCTACTGTACCTCTGTTTGGATGGATGCAACTGTATGCTCCAATGCAAGGGCAGCTTTCAAATCCTCCCATGGGTCCACACGTCAGACTAAGTTCCATGTTGTAAACTCAAGCAAAGGAAATCTGCTCACTTCCAAAACTATCAGCAAATTGAAGCTGATTACGATCAACATCATCAGAGGTCAGAACTACCTGGTGAAAGAAGACACCCTGAAGAAGGATCCACAATTATTCAAAGGCATCGACAAAGTGAAAAACAAGAAAATCGATGAGTCAATCCAAGCTAAACAGAAACACTGAAGAATTCCATTCCAGACCAGAACACAATTAGAGGCATTTTTTGTATTCAAAGCTGGGCATTAGTATTTAATAGTTGATATATAATTTTGAATATATTTGAATTTCTTTATTCATTTGGTACTGCTGAACATGAAGCAGTCTTAAATCATTTAATTTTTTTTTGTAAAATCTGACTTACCAGATTAAAATATTAGATCAAGGGAGAAATTTCAAAGATTACTGGATCAGTAATCCAGAGGCCTGGACTCAAGATCCAGTGACAGCCAGGACGTCAAGGCGGGAAACACTCCGCACTAGTCTGCAGTGAGCGATTCCATCGAAGGTAGAGCACAATCTCTTTAATATAAGAATGTATATTTTATAATAATTAATCACTCAAGACCTTCCTGGTCTCTGCATCTCACCTGTTCTCTGGATAAACTTGCAGAAAGTATTTCAACCTGTAAAGCAGGAGTCTAGGGAATGTATAATGATATTTTCTCGCCTTCGGGCAATATTTTAATCAATACAGTGTGGGACAACCTGTCTGGGCACAACTCCATGAGTTTCTCTTTAACTAGTGACCTCACAATCACTAACTTCTATGGTAACAATCTTCAGCTCATCACCTCCGGTACGTAGCTCTAATCTTAATGCACATTTAAACAACCTTTCAAGTCCAGTTACAGTTTTTGTTGCCTTACCTGCACAAGCTTAAAAAGTGAAAATCGGAAGCAAGTTTAACTGAACATTCTGGTGGTCAGTTCGGGCACGGGAAAAAAATGAAAGGACTCGGACCAGGTCGGATGTGGTGCTGTCAGGCTTGGGTCGGGTTTCATTTGCTGACCCGAGCAGGCCTTTAGTTACTGTTGCAACCTTATATTCCCACTTGACAATCTGTATATTTTGTTCATTTCAATTTTGTCGACAAGCTCTTTGAATCCAGTTCCCCGGTCCTCAAGCAGGCTCAGTTTGGAAATCGATTCCGCTTTCTGGAAGGCTGAAAGCAATCGATGACCTTAAACTAAAAATGGCAACAGAGAAGGGCTCGTCTGGGATTTGAACCCAGAACTTCTCACATATTAATCACTTATATACCCAAAGCGAGAATCATACCCCTAGACCAACGAGCCACCGTTGGCATAGCTTTTATTCGCTCCTGTGGAATTTCACTGGCACCCACAGCCGATCATGCATTTTTTTCAGATCAAAACAATATCCGACAAAGCTGAAATAAAAACAGAAAGTGCTGGAAATACTCAGCACCTCTGACAGCATCTGTGGAGAGAGAAACAGAGTTAACATTTCAGGGTTTTCACCTTTTGTTTGAGCCATCTTTTCAGACTGCTTCTGTCCATCCAATCTCACTTTTTACTCTATCCACATTCTAAGGGTGGTGCAGTGGTGAGCACTGTAGCTTCACAACTTCAATGACCCCGATTCAGTTCTGTATACTGCCTGTGTGGAGTTTGCAAGTTGTTTATGTGGGCTTCCACAAGGTACTCTGGTTTCCTCCCACAACGAAAGACTTGTGGGTTGATAGATAAATTGACTGTTGTAAATTGGCCCCAGGGTAGGTGATAGGAGAAATGTGGGGATGTGGTAGGGAATTCTGGGTCAACATAGGATTAGTATAAATGGGTGGTTGATGGTCAGTGCAGACTCAGTGGGCCAAAGGGCCTATATCAGTGCTGTATATCTCTATAACCATTCTCTAAGCAAATGCATTTTTCATGAATTCCTCATTTCTTTTATTAATGACAATTTTATATTTCCGGCCCTTGCTTCATACGATACCACAAGTGGAATCATGTTTCCATCAACCCGATCAAACCCCTTCACTATTTCCTCATATTGCAATGTTTCTTTAACCCTGACAGACTGTGGAGTTTCTGCTGCTTGATTGCAGTTCTTGCTTCCCGCCAGTAGATGTCACCTCACTCCAATATAGTGAAGTTTACAAATCTGAGAGAGACACAACAGGAAATAATTGTTCACATTATAGTGAATGTGTGGGATTTAGAAATACTAGGAGTGGAGACGAGTTATTATTGAATTTGTCAAACCAAACATATGTTATAATGTTGTGTTAAATCTGTCACTCTGTTGTCTTGATTCTGAGAGTGACATAGACTCATCGAGTCATTGGGTCATTTGTGGTATAGAAGGAGGCCATTCGCCCCATCGAGTACAGGCCAGCTCTCCATGGAGCGATCCAGTCAGTCCCACTCGTCTGCTCGATCCCCCGAGCCCTGTAAATTTATTTCCTTCAAATGCCCATCGAAATTCCTTTTGTAACCAACGATTGTCTCCACTTCCTCCGCCCTCAGGGGCAGCGAGTTACAGATCAATACCAATCACTGTGTAAAAAAGCTCTTCCGCACATTCCCCCTGCGTCTCTTGTCCAAAACCTTCAATCTGAATCCCCTAGTCCTTGTACCAATAGTTACTGGGAACAATTTTTCCTTGCCAACTTATCTAAAACTGTCATAGCCTTCGACACCTCTATCCATTCTCCCCTCAATCTCCTTTGATACAGGCAGAAAAAACCCTGTTTTTCTAACCTAACCTTGAAACTAAAACCCTCCATCCCTGGAACTATTCTGGTAAATCTCCTCTGCATCCTCTCAAGAATCCGCACATCCTTTCTAAAGATTGGTGAGCAGATCTGGATGCAACACTCCAATTGGGGCCTAACCAGAGTTCAGCATAACAACCCTGCTTTTGTACTCAATGTCTCTATTTATAAAGCCCAAGATCCCACATGCTTTGCTAACCACTCTCACAATATATCTTGCCAACTTCAAAGAATGATGGTCATGTACTCCAGGTCCCTCTATTCCAGCACACTCTTCAGAACTGTAGCATTGAGTATATATTGCCTCTCCCTATTTCTTCTGCTAAAATGCATCACCTCACACTTGTCACTATTAAATTCCATCTGCCACCTGTCTGCCCATCCTACTAGCCGATAACTATCCTGTTTCAGGCAGTTCATATCATCCTCACTGTTTGCCACTCCTCCAAGTTTGTTGTCATCGGCATATTTTGAGATTCTACTCGATATTCCAAGATCCAAGTCATTAATCTGTAGCAAAAAAAAGCAATGGTTCTAGCACTGACCCTTGGGGAACACCACTGTCGACTATCCTCCGGTCTGACCAAGAACCATTTCATATGACTCGCTGTTTTCTGTCCTTAAACCAATTTCCTATCCAAATGGACACTGACCCTCCTAATCCATGAACCTCAATTTTGTTAACCACCCTTTTATGTGGTACTTTATAAAATGCTTTTGTAAAATCCATATAAACAACATCCACTGCATTCCCTTCATCAACTTTCTCAGATAGTTTATCAAAAAATGCAGTTAGATTCATCAAGCATGAACTTCCATTTTTAAATCCATGCCCACTCTCCTTAATTAACTCAAACCTCTCCAAATGACTTGATTTTTTCCCTGACCTGTTGGTCTTGTGCTTATAGCAAGCTCACCACAGAGCATGTATTTGGCAATGTGACTGTCATTCATTTGGCCCAGTCAACAGAGCCGCCTCTGACTCAAGAGGGCAAACATGCTGCGGATCCCTGCACGCTGGTGTACTTCCTCATTCGGCACTCTGTCCTGCCAGGAGATGCCCAATATCCATCTGAGGCAGTGGAGGTGGAAGCTGTTCAGCTGCTTTTCTTGGCTTGTATAAGTTGTTGATGCTTCTCTACTATAAAGGAGGGTGCTGAGAACACAAGCCTGGTACACATGGAGTTTTGTATTTTCGGTCAGTTTGCTGTCGGTTCACACCCGTCTTCTCAACTTTGACATGACAGCTGCAGCATTGACAATCCTGGTGCTGATTTCAGCATCAAGGGACAGATTGCTGGTGATTGTTGATCCAAGGTATGTGAACTGTTGACAACCTCCAAAGTGAGGTTGTCAATGTTGATGGAAAGTGGAGTCTCTACGTCCAAGTCTCTACGTCCAAGTGGAGTCTTGCCAAGATGAACAGTTTGTCGTCAGCTCTGATATACAGGCGAACACCCCCATCTGAGTCACTGAAAGTGTACAATAGCAGCATGGAGAAGAATACATCAATTATAAAGGATGTGATAACTAGACAGTTAGAAAATAATGATATGATTGGGCAGAGTCAACATAGATTTATGAAAAGGAAAACAGGCTTGAAAAAACCCGTTGAGTTTTTTGAGGATGTTACCTGTAGAACAGATAAAGGAGAACCAGTGGATGCTTTGGTAATGTCCCACACAGGAGGTGAGTAAACAAAATTAGAGCACATAGGATTGGGGATAATATACTGGTGTGGATTGAGAATTGGTTAACAGACCGAAAACAGAGAGCAGGAATAACGGGTCCTCCTCAGGATGGCAGGCTGTTACTATTGGGGTACTGCAAGGATCAGTGTTGGAGCCACAGCTGTTAACAACCGAAATAAATGATTTGGATGTGGGGATTAAATGTAATATTTCCAAGTTTGCAGATGACACAAAGCTAGGTGAAGTGTGAGCTGTGAGAAGGATGCAGAGAGGCTTCCAGGGAACCTGGAGAGGCTAAGTGAATGGGAAAGAACATGGCAGATGGAATATAATGTGAATAAGTGTGAAGTTCTCCACTTTGGTGGAATAAACAGAAAGACAGAGTATTTCTTAAATGGTGAGAGGTTGGGAAGTGTTGATGTCCAAAGGGACCTGGGTGTCCTTGTTCATGAGACACTAAAAGCTCTTGTGCAGGTGCAGCAATCAATTAGGAAGGCAAATGGTATGTTGGCCTTCACACGAGGGGTCTTGAGTACAGGAGTAAAGATGTCTTGTTGCAATTGTATCGAGCCTTGGTGAAACCGCGCTGGAGTATTGTGTATAGTTTGGTCTCCTCATCTAAGGAAGGATATACTTGCCATAGAGGGAGTGAAACAGAGGGTCACCAGACTAATCCCTGGGATGGTGGGACTGAAACTGGGCCTGTATTCCTTAAAGTTTCGAAGAATGAGAGGTGATCTCATTGAAACTGATAAAATTCTTACAGGGTGTGACAGTGTGGATGTAGATAGGATGTTTGCCCTGGTTGGTGAGTCTAAAATCAGGGGACCAAGTCTCAGAATAAGGAGTAGGCCATTTAAAACTGAGATAGGGTTGAATTTCTACACTCAGACGGTGGTGAATCATTGGAATTCTCTACCCCAGAGGGCTGTGGCATTCAATCATTGAGCATGTTCAAGACAGAAATTGTTAGAAATCTTGATACTCATGACATCAAGGGATATGGGGAGAGCATGGGAAAGGGGCAGATAGAGGTCGATGATCAGCCATGATCGAATTGAATGGCAGAACAGGCTCGACGGGCTGAATGGCCTACTCCTATGTTCCTCTGTTCCAAAGAGAGTTGGCGCCAGCGCGCAGCCCTGCTTTACCCCACTGCTGATCTTGAAAGTGTCTGATGTTGCTCCATTGTAACTGATGGAACTGTGCATGTTCTCGTGGAAAGAAGAGATGATGCCCAAGAGGTCAGGAGGGCAGCCGAGTTTCCATCGCAGTTTGAAGAGTCCGTCTCTGCTGACAAGATCAAAGGCCTTGGTGATGTCTTTTAAAATATGTGCGGCTCTGTGGCGCAATGGATAGCGTGTTGGACTTCTAAATAATGATAAAGAAGGCATTCAAAGGTTGTGGGTTCAAATCCCACCAGAGTCAGATTTTGGACCAGAGACAGAAGAGCACAACGGAACAGAGAGTTAACAAGTGTGTCAAAAGCACCGACTCAGAGACAGAGCGCGAGAGAGGAGCACAGCAGGAGCGGAGCAGGGGTAATAAAATCAAGGAGTGACATCACAATGGAGAGTGAGAGCAGGGAAACAGAGAGCCGCTGGGGTGAGTTTACAGGATTTGGTTCTTACTTCGGTGCAGTGGAAGGAGCTGTTTGGTGAGGATCTGGTAAGCTGTGACATCACAGGCAAGCAGGTAGTTGATTGGTTTGGAAAAAGCTGCATGTTTGATGAGTATCTGGTCAGTGATTAAGGTCCATTTTAGTCCTAATGTTTAAAATAGTAAACAAACTAGTAGTAAGCTTAATAAAATATACAATAAAATAAACAATTGAATAAAATAATTAAGTAGTTAATTGAAACACGTTAAGGATGACAGGACAGGTGATGTGTCACAGCTGCAGCATGTGGGAGCTCCTGGATGCCAGTGTGATCCAGAGCAAACACATCTGCAGCAAGTGTAGTATCTGTTCTTATCAGTGCTTATTTGATTGAGAAGAGACCATGATCATTGCCTTTTGATCCTGGGGGAACTTTGAGTAAAATGGCTATAACCAATTTTCGAGTTTCGGGCCAGGGAGTGCGCAACACTGTTCGGGTGGTCGTGAAGGACAAGGAAGGAGATGCACCGGTCGATCGCACCTTCTTCATCAAGAAAATTCTCTTCGATTGCTGCGGATTTCAAGCGACGGACGTCTTCTGCCTGCAGGATTTCCCCAGCAGTGGAGACTTCGACGTGACGTTCCGGAACGTCGCGGGATGCATCAAGTTTCTGAAGGCGTTCAAGGAGAAAGGGGACCGGGCGCCACTGTCGATCCTCACAGCGGAGCCGCTCTTCACGTTTCCGTCACAACGGGACCGGGTGGTGACGATTCACCTCTACAACCCCCATGTTCCGGTGGTGGATGTACTCACCTTTCTCGCCAGGTACGTCGAGGTGGCCGGCAGCAGCACTGATGTCAAGGACCCCTTTGGGATCTGGACCAGCAAGCGGCAGGTCAAGGTGACCTTGAAGGTAGATCCCAGTGGAGCCATCATCCACCCTCCCTCCAGCTTCGCTATCGGGGGAAGTCGAGGCTTCTTGGTCTACGCTGGGCAGCCCAGAGTTTGCCGCACCTGTGGCAAATCTGGTCACATGGCAGCCAACTGCAGCACGGTTGTTTGCAAGAACTGCAAGGAGGAAGGCCATCAGACCAAGGACTGTAAGCAGACTAAGTGTTGCAACTTGTGCGGCGCGGCAGGCCATCTCTACAAGACCTGCCCCAAACGTTGCCTCAGCTATGCTCAGGCGGCAAGGTCCAAGGAAAGGCCGGGAGAAGGTTCGACGAAGGCGTCCGCTGTTCGAAAGGAGACCAGCAACTTTCTCCGCAGTGAGGAACTTCAACCTGAGAAGGAAGGGGAGGCAGCTGAAACCAACGACCCAGCACCAACCCAGCGCCCGGAAACCCCTCCTCCACAGACAGAATCAATGGAGGAGGAGGCAGCAGATGGACAAACAGGTCAGTGGCAAGTGGTCCAGAGGAAAACCACAAAGAAAAAACATCCCAAAGCCACCACCCAAACCAGTGGCAAGAGGAGGCTCTCTTCTGAATCAGACTGCAACAACTCCTCTTCACTGGACGGGGAAATGCTGGAACGACAGCCCCTACAAAAGAGGCGGCAGAACTCCGAGATGGATGATAAAGCATCCCAGCCCCCGGGCACTGGGAGCTGTGATGGGCCCGGCGTGGCCCAACCCCAATGCCCCACACGTAACGACGTGGCCAACGCATCTCAGCTCCGGGACACCGGGAGCAAAGACACGTCTGGCGCACCTGAGCTCCGGGAGACCGGGAGCTGTGATGTTTTCGAGGAGGAACAGATGGAAGCAGCTGAGGACAACCAAATGCTCTCTGCCTACAAGACCCCCCCGATGTCACCCGTGCGGCACAAACCCTGCATGAAAAATCAGGAGGGGTTTCTGAGCCCAACCAACGTGAAACTGCTTGCGCACACGATGGGTATGCAGGAACATCCCGAAGGACTGGGACTAGCGAGGACAAATGGTATGGTAAGCAACAACTAATTTTTAGTTAAAAAATGGGTGTAAGAATTGCTTCCATTAATGTGCGTAGCATTAAATCTACTACGCGATGTGTTTCAACCTTGGATTACCTTGCCAAGGTCAAAGCTGACCTACTGTTTCTGCAGGAGTGTGGAATACCACACCTCAGCACCTACAGGCAGTGGTCGCGATGGTGGTCCCACGGGCCATCGATCTGGTCGGGGGGTAATGACTGCCGTTCCTCCGGCCTGGGTATTCTGCTGCGAGGAGGTAACTTCACCATCTCCGAAGTTAAGGAGGTGGTGGGCGGCCGCCTCCTCGTAGCAGACGTGATGTACAACAACGCTCCGCTCCGGTTGATCAACGTGTACGCCCCGGTACAACGCAGCGAGCGGCTGACCAGCTTCCAGCAGCTCCCACTGCTGCTGGCGACGTCCAGGCCGGTCATCCTAGGCGGTGACTTCAACTGCATCATCAATGCGGCTGGACGATCCGGCAGTGACGACAGCAAACTGGACGCTACGTCCAGATTCCTAATAGAAACAGTTAAAGATGCCAAACTGCACGACGTCTTCAGCAAACCTGCAGACGGAGCGCAGCGCAGATACACATGGTCAAGATCGGACGGGTCTGCCCGTTCCAGGATTGACTTCCTGTTTGTGTCCCGTGCTGTCACGGTCGGATCCACCGACGTCAAGCCGGTGTTCTTCTCCGACCACTGCCTCTTACTGGCCGACTGTCACTTACAGGACGACCAGCGGGTTGGCAGAGGGACGTGGAAGCTCAATGCGACACTGCTGACCCCAGAGAACGTTGAGGAACTCAAAAGGGATTACAAAGGTTGGAGGACCGTGAAACCCCTCTTTGAGTCTCCAGTTCACTGGTGGGAAGCGATTAAGGAGAACATCAAGAGGTTCTTCATCCACAAAGGTGTTCAGAAGGCGAGAGAGAGACAGAGGGAACTGTCCCGACTCCAGAAAATTATGCAAAATCTACTCCGGTTGCAGTCAATGGGGGTCGAGGTCAAGGAGGACCTCCAAGAGGTGAAGAGCCAGCAGGCCTCGCTCTTTGCCAAGGAGGCCTCCAAGATCATCTTCCGGTCCAGAGTCCGCTCCATCGTGCAGGATGAGACGTGCTCGCGTTACTTCTTCCAAAAGGTACACAGAGAGAGCTCTGTTATCAGCAGCCTGAAGGAAGAAGATGGCTCGGTAACGTCTTCGCAGCCCGACATACTCAGGATCAGCAAATCCTTTTATGCTGGGCTGTATGACGCGAAGCCCACAGACAGCAGAGCCTCCCAGTCCTTCCTGTCATCTATCACAGAGGTCTTAGATGACAGCAGGAGGGAGGGACTGGACAAGCCGCTAACTCTGGATGAGCTGACAAAGGCCGTCGAGTCTTTCGAGACGAGTAAAACTCCCGGGCTTACCGGTCGAGTTGTACTCGGCCCTGTGGGACTGGGTCGGCCCGGACCTGCTGGAAGTATACGAGAGTATGCTCCTGGCCAGCAGCATGTCAGAATCCATGAGGAAAGGCATCATCACCCTCATTTACAAGCAGAAGGGGGAGAGGGCAGAAATCAGAAATTGGCGGCCCATCTCACTGCTTAATGTTGATTCCAAGATTCTGTCCAAAGTCATAGCCAGTCGAGTCAAGTCTGCTCTGGAGTTGGTGATTCACCCCGATCAGACCTGTACTGTGCCAGGCAGGAAGATCTCTGATAGTCTCGCGCTTCTCAGGGATACGATCGCCTACGTGCGGGACAGGAGGGTGGACACCTGCCTCATCAGTCTGGACCAGGAGAAGGCTTTTGACAGGATATCGCACACCTACATGATGGACGTGCTTTCCAAAATGGGGTTTGGGGAGGGAATCTGCAATTGGATCCAACTGCTCTACACAAACATCAGTAGCGCAGTGTCAATCAACGGGTGGGAATCTGAAAGTTTCCCGATCAAATCTGGAGTCAGACAGGGCTGCCCTCTGTCCCCGGTCTTGTTTGTTTGCTGTATTGAACCCTTTGCTGAGTCTATTGGGAAGGATGCGAGCATAAGAGGGGTGACAATCCCAGGCAGCGGAGGCACTCAGGTGAAAACCTCCCTGTACATGGATGACGTCGCCGTTTTCTGCTCGGATCCGCTGTCCGTGCGCAGACTGATGAGCATCTGCGACCAGTTCGAACTGGCCTCGGGAGCCAAAGTTAACCACGGCAAGAGCGAGGCCATGTTCTTTGGCAACTGGGCTGACCGATCCTTTGTCCCCTTCACCGTCAGGTCAGACTACCTGAAGGTGCTGGGGATATGGTTCGGAAGGGCCGGGGCGTGCACCAAAACATGCGAGGAGCGAGTAGCCAAGGTACGACAAAAGTTGGGCATGTGGGGGCAGCGATCTCTCTCCATTGTGGGTAAGAACCTGGTCATCAGGTGCGAGGCGCTCACGTTGTTGCTCTACGTGGCGCAGGTCTGGCCCATACCCCACTCCTCTGCTGTGGCGATCACCCGAGCCATTTCCCGCTTTATCTGAAGACGCAAAATGGACAGGGTCCGGAGGGACACGATGTTCAAACCTCTGGATAAAGGCGAAAAAATGTACTCAACATCGCCCTCAACCTGATGGCCACCTTAGTATGTGGCCTCATCAAGCTGTGCGTCGAGCCCCAGTATGCAAACACCAAGTGTCACTACGTGCTGAGGTTCTATCTGACCCCGGTGTTGCGAAGGATGGATCTGGTCACATTGCCGCGGAACGCTCCATCCAGTTGGACTGTGCGTTCGTGGAAATGTTTGTGTGGAAAAACACCTTTGACCACCAATCCATCAGGCAGTGGTCTGCACAGAATGTCTTTAAGTATATTTTTGGAAAAGAAAAGTCTGGAAGAGGAAAGACCAGCGGGAAAGATCGGTCCAAGGCCAAGTCTCGCTCCTCCCGGGCTGGACTGCAGTTTCCGGTGGGCCATGTTCACAGGCTCCTGAGAAAGGGCAACTATGCTGAGCGTGTGGGTGCCGGAGCCCCGGTGTATCTGGCTGCTGTGCTCGAGTATCTGACCGCTGAAATCCTCGAGCTGGCTGGCAACGTGGCCCAGGACAACAAGAAGACCCGCAACATCCTCAGACACCTACAGCTGGCTGTCCAGAATGACAAGGAGCTCACCAAGCTGCTGGGAGGGGTGACCATCACTCAGGGCGGGGTGCTGCCTAATATCTAGGCCATGCTGCTGCCCAAGAAAACCAGCGCTCCGGGCACCAAAACCAAGGCAATCTGCCAGGATTTTATCAAATACCCAAAGGTTCTTTTCAGAGCCACCCACAGTATCATTCTTGTAAATCTCCTCTGTACTCTCTCCACAGCAATTATGTCCTTTCTGTAATGTGATGACCAGAACTGTACGCAATACTCCAGCTGTGGCCAAACCACCGTTTTAAACAGTTCTCTTTTTTTTTATTTCCAAAATATACTTTATTCATAAAAATCTGTGAAAATTACATTGCCAAACAGTTTCCAAACAGCACCAAAAAATACAAACATTGCAAGGGAGATCAGTTTCCTTCAATACTGTCATGAGTTTCTTCCCAACCCTTCTGTTTCACAATTGTCATGTCAATTACAGTTTTACATTTACAGCAATTGAGAATATTAATGATACAGTTCGAGGGGTTTCCCATTGATCCAGCCCCTCAGTCCAGCTTGGTGGGGGAACCTTACACTGTGGTCTTTCCCCATTGAGCCTTTGCTGCGGCTGCCCCAAGCTTTAGTGCGTCCCTCAGCACGTAGTCCTGGACCTTGGAATGTGCCAGTCTGCAACATTCGGTGGTGGACAACTCTTTGCGTTGGAAGACCAGCAAGTTTCGGGCAGACCAAAGGGCGTCTTTCACCGAATTGATAGTCCTCCAGCAGCAGTTGATGTTTGTCTCGGTGTGCGTCCCTGGGAACAGCCCGTAGAGCACAGACTCCTGTGTTACAGAGCTGCTTGGGATGAACCTTGACAAAAACCACTGCATCTCTTTCCACACCTGCTTTGCAAAGGCACATTCCAGGAGGAGGTGGGCGACCGTCTCTTCCCCACCACAGCCAACGCGGGGGCACTGTGCGGAGGGGGCGAGACTTCAGGTGTGCATGAAGGATCTGACGGGGAGGGCACAGTTCTCGCATTACATCCCTGCTTTTGTCGACCAAGAAAGGAAAGCATTCCATATGCCTTCTTCACCACTCTATCTACCTATCCTGTCACTTTCAGGGACTTGTGGACATGCACTCCAAAGTCTCTCACTTCTTCTCCCCATCTCAATATCTTCCCGTTTATTGTGTATTCCCTTGTTTTGTTTGCCCTCCCCAAATGCATTACCTCACACTTCTCCAGATTGAATTCCATTTGCCACTTTTCCGCCCACTCAATTAATCCATTCATCTCATTCTTAAGTCTACAGCTATCCTCCTCACCATCAATTACACGGCCAATTTTTGTGTCATCAGCAAATTTCCCAATCATAGCTCCCACATTTAATTCCAAAGAATTATTTTTTTTTTAAAGAGATACAGCACTGAAACAGGCCCTTCGGCCCACCGAGTCTGTGCCGACCATCAACCATCCATGTTATACTAATCCTACACTAATTCCATATTCCTACCACATCCCCACCTGTCCCTATATTTCCCTACCACCTACCTATACTAGGGACAATTTTTAATGGCCAATTAACCTATCAACCAGCAAGTCTTTGGCAAGTCTTTGGCATGTGGGAGGAAACTGGAGCACCCGGAGGAAACACACGCAGACACAGGGAGAAGTTGCATACTCCACACAGGCAGTACCCAGAATTGAACCCGGGTCGCTGGAGCTGTGAGGCTGCGGTGCTAACCGCTGTACCACTGTGCCGCCCGTGTGGTAACATACACCACAAACAGCAAGGGACCCAACACTGAGCCCTGTGGAACGCCACTGAAAACCGCTTTCCATTCGCAAAAACATCCGTTGACTACTATCCTTTGTTTCCTGCCACTGAGTCAATTTTGGATCCAACCTGCCACATTCCCCTGTATCCCATGTGCTTTCATTTTACTGACCAGACTGCCATGTGGGACCTTATCAAATGCCTTACTAAAATCCATGTAAACCACATCCACCGCACTATCCTCATCAATGTTCCTTGTTACTTCCTCAAAAAACTCAATCAAGTTAGTGAGACATGACCTTCCCTTAACAAATCCATGCTGACTATCCCTGATTAATCCATGTCTTTCCAAGTGGTAGTTTATCCTGTCCCTCAGAATTGATTCGAATAATTTACCCACCACTGAGGTCAGACTTACCACATCCTTTTAAAATAATAGTACAACGTTCGCAGACCTCCAATCCTCCGGCACCTCCCCCATATCCAGTGAGGATTTGAAGATGATCCTCAGCGCATCCACTATTTCCTCCCTGGCTTCCTTTAACAACCTCAGATGCAAACCATCTGGCCCTGGTGATTTATTCATTTTCAAGGATGTCAGACCCTCTAGTACTTCCACTCTCATTATGCTTATCGTATCTAATATTTCACACTCCTCTTCTTTTACTACAATGTCTGCATCATCCCTCTCCTTTGTGAAGGCAGAGACAAAAACTCATTAAGAACCCCGCCCACATCTTCTGGATCCACACAGAAGTTCCCTTGTACATCTCTGATAGGCCATACCCTTTCCTTAGTTATCCTCACGCTCTTAATGGACTGATAAAACATCTTTGGGTTTCCTTCAAGTAGTTGTATCCAGTCCACATCCACCAAATCACCTCTCAGTTTTGTAAAATTTGCCTTCCCCCAATTTAGAACTTTTACTTTTCGAGCTGCCCTGCCATTACTTAGCTTTACAAACTCATTATTGCTCGTGTAATAAGTGTAATAAGTAGAATAATTTACCAGTTACTCACCGATCAGCTTCTTCCCCTGTACCATGGAGGCTGAAAAGGCAGAAAAGAAAAGAGAGACCAAAGAGCACCTCCTTCCCCTAGTCAGTGAAGTCCCTCACACATCAACTCACAGCTTTACACTCTGTCCAAACAGCACTTTCTAATTAGTAATTATTCATAAATTACACTAACTAAAACATTAGTAACCTGACCAATTACAAGGTAGCTATATGAGGGTTTTTAAACAAAGAGCTTTTTTCCCTATCCCAAAGGCTCATTTCAGATCCACCCACAGTATCTGAAAGGGCTGATTACTGTCTGAAGTCTGCTGTACCCACACCTCTGTCTATCCCTCTTCATCTAGAACAACCAGCGTCATCTTCCATTCCTTTCACCATCATGTGTTTAACTCGCTTCTCCTTATAGACAGTCAGATATCAATGTAATAATGAAATGATCTGTGTCAGTGCTGGCCATTTCCCTGTCCTGATTTCAGACCCCACTCTGGACACTTGTTTCCCATTCCAGGACCTTCTTGTATTAATATTCAGCACCACCTGTCACTCAGAAACTTGTCTCAATGAACCGATCCTTTTACTGAACTTCCAACTGCTGCTGTCTATTTCTCGAGGGAAAGAGCTGCTCACTGTATAAGGATGTGAGGGGAATGTAACCCGGCTGCTGGTGAGACGGTCCCGTCTTCTCAATCAAAAGCCTTTTATTTTACTACAGTGATTCCCAGATTCCCAGCTGGTCCGTTGAGGATTTTGTTTTCACAGAAATATCTTGTTAAATACAAATCTGATTCCAACATGTCAGTAACAGGACAGAATGGGAACCTTTTAAAAGGATGAAGCAACTATTTCAGTGGCTTCTCACTGTCCCCCTGAAGCCTGTATGAAGGGGAATTACCAATAGTCTGTAATTTATTACTTCCACACTGAGTTTGAGTTATTTGTCGTGTGAAAGATTGCTGAACGGACTCTTTTACTGTCAGTTACGGATGAGAAGTTGACAAAAATTGGCAAAATAAAGCTGTTCATAAAATAGCACCAGCAATTTGAGTCGGTAAAAGCAAAATTGTGTTTTAAAAGTTTATTTAAACCGCTACGGGAAAATAGATTTTTATGTACTTTTCCAGTCGATCACTTCTTTTCCAAAGTGAAATTGGCGGCTTTCACAAATTCAAATATTCTGCCAGGTTGACAGGTTCAACCAATGATTTTTTGTATTTTGTGCTTCGAGGTTCTCTGATTGAATCACTCATGTGAACTAATGGCCGTGTGGCCTAATGGATAAGGTGTCTGACTTCGGTATATTCTATGATGTTATCAGAAGATTGCAGGTTCGAGTCCTGCCACGGTCATTTTGACCCAAAGGGATTATGCAGGGATTTGGGGATCGAGTCGGGGACTGAACAGATTGGAAGCCCGACATAGACTTAATGGGGCGAATGGCCTCCTCATGTGCTGTCACTGACTTGATGAGAAGAGGGTGACCAATCAGAAGTGGGCTGGGGTGACAGCGGGCTCCAACTGCAGGAATTCCAGGTCCCTGAATGACTGAGCTGAAACTGATCAGTTTCACTGCAGGAAACACCGTCTCGGGGGAAATAACATCACAAATAATTCCATTTGACTAATTATTCAATTATAAAACAATGGGCAGATGTGAAGGTGTGATGTTACTTTTCACTGTGAGGGGAGAATCCGCCATCTGGATAAATCAGCAACTTTATAACATCGTCTGTACGTTTGGAAAAGAAACGATGAAAACTCTCCCCATAACCCTGGTGCGGTGGAAAGGCTCAATTCAGAGATTGGAAGATAACGAGAGCACAACATAAATCATTAACTGATATTTCCGGCATAAAACACACCCCAGCTCCCGTTCCCAGGTCACTGCTGTCCCTATGAGGTGGTGGGTGACTCTGAAAAGAGACTTTGTTTTGTGTTTCTGCAGGAAAACCACAAAGATCCTCCCAGGCAGTGAAACTCATCTTCCCAGAATCTCCATACCAGATTGAAACAGAAAACACAAAGACAGTGAGAAAGTTCCAGAGAGTTACTGAGCATTAAAACCAATGAAATAAACCAATTCTAGAGAGATGTTGGTGCAGCTTTTTCAGAGAGATTGTGGGTGGCTCTTAAAAGAGCCGTTGTGTTTTGAGTGTTTTCACTACATGGTGGAGTTTTACTTGGAGTTGATGTACTTGGTCACTCACTTTGTCCCTTCTCACATTCCGAGCGCTTTATTGGGTGGAAATATTTATTCAGGCAGTTTCAACAGCTCAGAGCCGACATTGAGTCAGAAACCAGAAATGGGAGTACGGGACACAGACAAGGAATTGAGGCTGAACCTTTATAAATCTCACTGGTTATAGGCCTCAGCGAGAGCATTGTTTCTAATTCCATGTTTCATACTTTAGCAGGAATGGCAAGGCCTTAGAGAGGGTGCAGAGGAGATTTACTAGAATGTATCAGAGATGCAGGAATTCAGCTAATGTGGAAAGAATAGGGGTCTGGGGTGTGTGAAGCTGGGGTCCTTGTTCTTAGAGCAGAGATGTTAATGGGGTAGTTAATAGTTGTGTTCAACATTGTGAAGAGTTTTTATAAGAATAAAGAAGTTTGACTGCAATTAGACAGAGCCTTGGTGAGATCACACCTGGAGCACTGTGTACAGTTTTGGTTCCCCTTACCTAAGGAAGGATATACTTGCCTTAAAGGAAGTGTATCAAAGTGTCACTCGATTGCTTCCTGGGATGAGGGGATTGTCCTGTGAGAAGAGATTGAGTCGACGAGGCCGATATTCCTCAGAATCAACGGGTGGGAATCGGAAAGTTTGCCGATCCAATCTGGAGTCAGACAGGGCTGCCCTCTCTCCCCTGTCTTGTTTGTTTGCTGTATTGAACCCTTTGCTGAGTCTATTAGGATGGATGCGAGCATAAGAGGGGTAACAATCCCAGGCAGCGGAGGCACGCAGGTGAAAACCTCCCTGTACATGGATGACGTCGCCGTCTTCTGTTCGGATCCGCTGTCCGTGCGCAGACTGATGAGCGTCTGCGACCAGTTCGAACTGGCCTCGGGAGCCAAAGTTAACCACGGCAAGAGCGAGGCCATGTTCTTTGGGAACTGGGCTGACCGATCCTTTGTCCCCTTCACCGTGAGGTCAGATTACCTGAAGGTGCTGGGGAGATGGTTCGGAAGTGCCGGGGCGTGCACCAAAACATCGGAGGAGCGAGTAGCCAAGGTACGGCAAAAGTTGGGCATGTGGGGGCAGCGATCTCTCTCCATTGTGGGTACGAACCTGGTCATCAGGTGCGAGGCGCTCACGTTGTTGCTCTACGTGGCGCAGGTCTGGCCCATACCCCACTCCTGCGCTGTGGCAGTCACCTGAGCCATTTTCTGCTTCATCTGGGGACCTAAAATGGACCGGGTCCGGAGGGACACGATGTTCAAATCTCTGGACAAGGGCAGGAAAAATGTACCCAACGTGGCCCTCATCCTGATGACCACCTTCGTGTGCGGCTGCATCAAGCTGTGTGTAGACCTCCAGTACACAAACTCCAAGTGTCACTACGTGCTGAGGTTCTATCTGTCCCCGGTGTTGCGAAGAATGGGCCTGGTCACATTGCCGCGGAACACTCCATGCAGTTGGGCCGTGCCGTACCACCTATCCTTCGTGGAGCAGTTTCTGCGGGAAAACACATTTGACCACCGGTCCATCAGGCAGTGGTCTGCACGGAATGTCCTCAAGGCCCTACGGGAAAAGGAGACGGTGGATCCTGTTGGATGGGTCCCCGAGCAGACCGTCAAAGTCATTTGGCGAATGCCTCATCACCAGAACTTTCAAACAAGCACCAAGACGTAGCTTGGCTGGTGGTGAGAAGGGCCCTCCCCGTCGGATCCTTCATGCACACCCGAAGTCTCACCCCCTCCGCACAGTGCCCCCGCGTTGGCTGTGGTGGGGAAGAGACGGTCGCACACCTCCTCCTGGAATGTGCCTTTGCAAAGCAGGTGTGGAAAGAGATGCAGTGGTTTTTGTCAAGGTTCATCACAAGCAGCTCTGTAACACAGGAGTCTGTGCTCTACAGGCTGTTCCCAGGGACGCACACCGAGACAAACATCAACTGCTGCTGGAGGACTATCAATTCGGTGAAAGACGCCCTTTGGTCTGCCCGAAACTTGCTGGTCTTCCAGCGCAAAGAGTTGTCCACCACCGAATGTTGCGGACTGGCACATTCCAAGGTCCAGGACTACGTGCTGAGGGACGCACTAAAGCTTGGGGCAGCCGCAGCAAAGGCTCAATGGGGAAAGACCACAGTGTAAGGTCCCCCCACCAAGCTGGACTGATGGGCTGGATCCATGGGAAACCCCTCGAACTGTATCGTTAATATTTTCAATTGCTGTAAATGTAAAACTGTAATTGGCATGACAATTGTGAAACGGAAGGGTTGTGAAGAAACTCATGACAGTATTGAAGGAAACTGATCTCCCTTGCAATGTTTGTATTTTTTGGTGCTGTTTGAAACTGTTTGGCAATGTAATTTTTGCAGATTTTTATGAATAAAGTATATTTTGGAAAAAAAAAATATTCCTCAGAATTTAGAAGAGTGAGAGGTAATCTTACTGGCACCTAAAAATCTTAAGGGATTTAACAGGGTAAATGCTGGGAGGATGTTTCTTCTGGCTGGGGATCTAGAACTAGGGATCACAGTCTCAGTATAAATGGCTCAATCATTTAGGACTGAGAAGAGGAGATTTTTTGTTCACTCAAAGCATTGTGAATCTTTGGAATTCTCTACGCACAGTGGTTAGCACCGCAGCCTCACAGCTCCAGTGACCTCGGTTCCGTTCAGGGTATTGCCTGTGCGGAGTTTGCAAGTTCTCTCTGTGACCGCGTGGGTTTCCGCCGGGTGCTCCAGTTTCCTCCCACAGCCAAAGACTTGCAGGTTGATAGGTAAATTGGCCATTGTAAATTGCCCCTAGCGTAGATAGGTGGTAGGAGAATGGTGGGAATGTGGTAGGGAATATGGGATGAATGTAGGATTAGTATAAATGGGTGGTTGTTGGTCGGCACAGACTCGGTGGGCCGAAGGGCCTGTTTCAGTGCTGTATCTCTCTGTGACTGTAGAGCTGTGGATGCTCAATCATTGGGTATATCCAAGAGAGAGATCGATAGGTTTTTGGATACGAAGGGAATCAAGGGATCTGTGCTAGTGTGGTAAGATGGAGTTGATGTAGGAGATCAGCTGTGATCTTATTGAATGGCAGAGCTATTTCGATGGGCCGAATGGCCTACTCCTATTTTTTATGTAAAGAACTGGACCATTAACCCGAGCTTCTCTTCGCCACAGTTGTTTCCGGACTGGCTGAGTGTTTTCAGTATTTTAGGCTTTTTCTTTCTGTATTTCATCCTTTTCCCATTTGACTATTTGCTGTGAAACTTTCAGCGTTGTGCTCAATTCTTTGTGTCGTTGTGTTTTCTTTATTTGAAGTAATGTAAATAGTATCCTGAAATGAATTTGCCAAATGGTTGGGCAAATTGTTACAACCAGTTTTTGAGCAAGTTCTCCACATACACGGTGAAGGATTCCTTCACATTTGTGAAGACCATACAGGACTTGCATATCGATAGCAATGCCGTGTCCATGTGTCATTTGACATTGCTAGCCTATTCACCAATGTACCACTTCAGGAAGCCATAGATATTTGCACTGCAGTGCTATATCATGGTGATCTAGACCCGTCATCATTGTGTGAATCCGTATTCATTGAACTTATGAACTTGGCAACTTGCACAGTTGAGTTCAGTTTTATTGACACCATGTATCGCTGGTGTTGCCATGGGATCCCCTCTAGGCCCAGCTCTCACAAACATCTTTGTTGGATTCCATGACAAAACTGTTTTTAAGGGAATGACACCTAACCTCCGACCTCTTGCATATTTCCAATATGTAGCTGATACGTTTGCTATATTTGAATCCGCAGTTGCATGAAATAATTTCCTTGCACGTCTTCATGAGCTCCATCCTACACTCAAATTCACCTTTGGAATGGAGCTGTCAAATGAGTTCCCTTTCCTTGATGTACTAGTTGAGAAATCTGCTGAGGGGTTTTCTACCACGGTCGACCGCAAACCTACCTTCACTGGTCAATACACGCGTTGGGATTATTACAGTTCCACACGCTATAAGATTGGTCTTATCGACAACCTCATAAATAGGGCTGAGCCATTTGCTCACCATGCAAGCTTGATGCTGAAATAGGGCGAATCAAAGACATCCTGCATTACAATGGCTACACTGATCAGATCATTTCTCACTGTATATCGCACAAACTTATAAACGGGCTGAAGGACGTCATTTTGAGCCCTAAAAAGTGCCCAGTCTCCTCAAATTACCCTGGAAGGGTAATTTATCCCCAGTATTTGAGTAACAGGTGAGGCTCGCTGTTTCCTGCTGTTACTATGCAGGAGCAACAAGTGTGGTGTTCGCCACTAACAGGATGCTGCTGTCAAGCAAAAGAGACGTCCTGCCTATCACACAAATAAGTAACGTGATATATGAATTTCAATACCAGTGTGATGCTAGGTTTCTAGACCGTACATCCCAAAACTGGCGGATTGTATCAAATAACATGTCCCTTCCGCTGTTCGCAATGGGCCCTACCCAACCAACCCGTGCTTGCAAAACTCAAAACACAGTATCCAACATGAGATGTGATTCCACAATAGGACAACATTTGCTAAATAATTCTCAGTGTGCTAAGAATTACGTTGACAACCAATTTAAGACTGTCAGTAGGGCTCGCAGTGTGGTGCATTGGTGTGTCCTGTAAGCTACATATATTAATACACAGGGCCCTGTTCTTTGCAGACAGAAAGAACATGCACACATATTGTGCCAGTTTCAGCTAAACAAAATAAGTGACAGCCATTCACTGGCTCATTCCACAGGGCAATGCCTTGACCAATCAGAGTCAAGCTGCCTGGTTTAAATTTCAAACAAAGCTGGGCAGTTATCTGTCAGTTACCATAAACTGATGCATTCTGAATGGCAATGCCTCGCCCAATCAGAGTTCACTTCCCAACCAATCAGCATTCTCTTCTCAGACAGAAGAAAGTTGTTGTTTTCCCTTAAATTGGTATTCTTGTGGATTGCCCTGCTGAGTGCAAGACGAAAACAACTGGCTACCAAAGTTTGGACAATATGTCACTATTTTCACGAAATAATTACTTTTATTTCCAATATAAAAATATAAAGCAATATGAGTGTAACATTTACAGACAAATTCGATGACCTCACATTGCCTGATTCTTTCACACTGACAGACTGTGTGAACTACTGTCCCGATTTTGCAGTTCTCACTTCCAGTTAGCAAATGTCAGCAATCTGTGATACAGTGCAGTTTACAGACCAGACCGTCAATCACAACATGCAATAATTGTTCAGCTTATGTTGGACTGGTGGGATTTAGAAATACTAGGAATTGAGATGAGCTGTTATTGCATTTAATTATTTGTTTCATGGGATGTGGACGTCGCCAGCCAGGCCAGCATTTATTGTCCATCCCTAATTGCCCATGAGAAGGTGGTGGTGAGCTTCCTTCTTGAACCACTGCAGTCCATGTGGGGTAGGTACACCCACAGTGCTATTAGGAAGGGAGTTCCAGGATTTTTACCCAGCGACAGTGAAGGAAGGAATGTCGATATCGTTCCAAGTCAGGATGATGTGTAGCTTGGAGGAGAACTTTCAGGTGGTTGTATTCCCATGCATCTGCTGCCCTTGTCCTTCTAGGCAGTAGAGGATGCAGGTTTGGAAGGTGCTGCCTGAGTAGCCTTGCTGCATTGTTGCAGTGCATCTTGTAGATGGTACACACTGCTGCCACTGTTCGTCAGTGGTGAAGGGAGTGAATGTTGTGGACGGGGTGCCAATCAAGCATGTTGCTTTGTCCTGGATGGTGTCGAGCTTCTTGAATGTTGTTGGAGCTGCACCCATCCAGGCAAGTGGATAGTATTCCATCACACTCCAGACTTGTGCCTTGTAAATGGTGGACAGGCTTTGGGGAGTCAGGAAGTGAGTTACTCACCGCATGCTTCCTACCCTCTGACCAGCTCATGTAGTCACACTGTTTATAAGGCAACTCCAGTTCAGTTTCTGGTCAATGGGAAGCCCCCAGGAAGTTGATAGTGGGGGATTCAGCGATCGTAATGCCGTTGAATGTCAATGGGAGATGGTTAGATTCTCTCTTGTTCGAGATGGTCATTGCCTGGCACTTGTGTGGCGCGAATGTTACTTGCCACTTATCAGCCCAAGCCTGGATATTGTCCAGGTCTTGCTGCATTTCTACATGGACTGCTTCAGTATCTGAGGAGTCGTGAATGGTGCTAAATTTTGCAATCATCAGTGAACATCCCCACTTCTGACCTTATGATTGAAGGAAGGTCACTGATGAAGTAGTGAAGAAGGTTGGGCCGAGGATACTACCCTGAGGAACTCCAGCAGTAATGTCCTGGAGCTGAGATGATTGACCTCCAACAATCACAACCATTTTCCTTTGTGCTAGGTACGATTCCAACCAGTGGAGAGTTTTCCTCTTGATTCCCATTGACTCCAGTTTTGCTCTGGCTCCTTGATGCCATACTCAGTCAAATGCTACCTTGATGTCAAGGGCAGACACTCTCACCTCACCTCTTGAGTTCAGCTCTTTTGTCCTTGTTTGAACCAAGGCTGTAATGACGTCAGGAGCTGAATGGCCCTGGCGGAACCCAACTGAGCGTCACTGAACAGGTTATTGTGAAGCAAGTGCCCCGTCGATGACATCTTCCATCACTATACTGATGATTGAGAGTAGACTGATGAGGCAGCAATTGGCTGAGTTGGAATTGTCCTGCTATTTGTGTACAGGACATACCTGGGCAATTTTCCACATTGCCGGGTAGATGCCAGTATTGTACCTGTACTGGAACAGCTTGGCTAGGGGCGCGGCAAGTTCTGGAGCACAGGTCTTCAGTACTATTGCTGGAATATTGTCAGGGCCCGTAGCCTTTGCTGTATCCAGTGCCTTCAGTCGTTTCTTGATATCACGTTGAGTGAATCGAATTGGCTGAAGACTGGCGTCTGTGATGCTGGGGACTTCAGAAGGAGGCCGAGATGGATCATCAACCCAGCACTTCTGGTTGAAGATTGTTTCAAATTCTTCATCCTTATCTTTTGCACTGATGTGCTGGGCTCCCCCATCATTGAGGTTGGGGATATTTGTGGAGCCACCTCCTCCTGTTGGTTGTTTAATTGTCCACCACCATTCATCATTGGATGTGTCAGGGTGTAGATCTGATCCGTTGGTTGTGGGATCACTTAGCCCTGTCTATTACATGCTGCTTCTGCTGTTTGGCATGAAAGTAGTCCTGGGCTGTAGCTTCATCAGGCTGATGCCTCATTTCAAGGTATGCCTGGTGCTGCTCCTGGCATGCCCTCCTGCACTCTTCATTGAATTAGGGTTGATCCCCAGCTTGTTGGTAATGTTAGAGTGGGGGAATATGCCGGGCCATGAGGTTATAGAATGTGGTTGACTACAATTCTGCTGCTGCTAATGGTCCACAGCACCTCATGGATGCCCAGTTATACATTGCTAGATCTGTTCAAAATCTATCCCATTTAGCACAGTGGTAGTGTCACACAACACGATAGAGGGTATCCTCAATGTGAAGATGGGACATCATCTCCACAAGGACTGTGCGGTGGTCACTCCTACCAATACTGTCATGGACTGATGCATCTGCGGCAGGCAGATTGGTGAGGATGAGGTCAAGTATGTTTTTCCCTCTTGTTAGTTCCCTCACCACCTACTGCAGACCCAATCGAGCAGCTATGTCCGTTAGGACTCGGCCAGCATGGTCAGTAGTGGTGCTACCGAGCCACTCATGGTGATGGACATTGAAACCCCCCAGCCAGACTACATTCTGGACCCTTGCCACTCTCAGTGCTCCCTCCAAGTGGTGTTCATCAGTCTCTCGCTGTCTCTTATAATAATAAAAACAAGAAATGCTGGAACCACTCAGCAGGTCTGGCAGCATCTGTGGAAAGAGAAACAGAGTTAACGTTTCGGGTCAGTGACCCTTCATCGGAACGAAGAGTTAACGTTTCGGGTTAACGATGAAGGGTCACTGACCCGAAATGTTAACTCTCCGTTCCGATGAAGGGTCACTGACCCGAAACGTTAACTCTGCTTCTCTTTCCACAGATGCTGCCAGACCTGCTGAGTGGTTCCAGCATTTCTTGTTTTTATTTCAGATTTCCAGCATCCGCAGTATTTTGCTTTTATCTCGCTGTCTCTTGCTGGTTTGCTCAGTACCTTTCTCTATCTGTTCCTTTCTGGGTCCTGATAATATCTTCCTGGTTTTCTGTGTGTCTTTCTCTGCCTGCCTCATTGTCGGTGCTGTTACTCTGTGTCCTTGTGTCATTGTGCGGTGAGGGTGAGTCCGTCAGCACGTGTGTTGCTGAGTCCGGGATTCTTGAGAAATCCGACTCCAATCCTATTTTGATAAAAACATTGGGGAAATGAACATATTTCACTAACAGGCAGCTGAAATTGAAAACAGCAGTTAGCAGAGTGGCGCAGCGGAAGCGTGCTGGGCCCATAACCCAGAGATCGATGGATCGAAACCATTCTCTGCTATTTATGCTTCGTAATAATACAAACAGTTCACTTTCAAAACATCAAGTATTTCCCCATAATAACAAGATGCTTCCAAAAGCACTTTATTGCAATCAGCTTTTTCCTTCCAGTGAACACATCAATCAGCAACAAATCACTTTTGCTCACACGAACACAAGCTGCAAACACGGACCAGCCGAGTCTCTCCCACTTTGTCAACCCCTTCCTGCAGAGCCACCTCTCCACCACCAGATGGTGATGTTGGCCACAATAAAACCAGGACAAATGGTCACAGTGAGGAGACGGTCAGCAACAGAAAATAAAACAATAACAGGGAAAACCTTTACACAACAACAGGGTACATCTTTACACAACAGAAAACATATTTACACAACAGGAAATACCTTTAGATTACAGGGAGAACACAATCATACAAATGCCTTGTTTCTCCATCTCAGTCTCGTTGTCTCTCTCTCTGTCCCTCACTTTTGCTTCCTCACAGTCTATTGGTTTTCTGTGTGTTTTTCTCTCTGTCCCGTTGTCAATGGTGTTACTCAGCATCCTTGTAACATTGTGTAGCCAGGCTGAGCCTCCCAACACCTGTGTTGCTGTAATAAAAACAGAAAATGCTGGAAATGCTCAGTTGGTCTGGCAGCATCTGTGCAGAGAGAAACAGTTAACAGTTCAGGTCTGTTTCCTTAGCTCACATTAACTTTGTTCTCTCTCCACAGATGCTGCCAGACCTGCTGAGTATTTCCAGCATTTCTTGTTTTCATTATGGCACAGAGTTCCCTTTTCAAACTTACAGAATTAACCACAATAATGTACTCTGAGATTCAAGTTAAATATCAGCCCAATATTTACACACATTATGAGTTTATAAGTTTCAGTATTAATTCCCATAGTGCATCCTGACATATACATTAGATATAACATAACATAAGAACAGAAGAAATAGGAGCAGGAGTAGGCCATTCGGCCCCTCAAGCATGCCCTGCCATTCAGTAAGATCATGGCTGATCTGCCCCAGACCTCAACTCCTCTTTCATGCCAGCTCTTCATAGCCCTCAACTCTCCAATATTTCAAAAATCTATTTACATCCTCTTTAAATACTTTCAGTGATTTAGCCTCCAATACTGTCTGGGGTAGAGAATTCCAGACATTCACTCCCCTCTGAGAGAAGAAATTCCTTTGCATCTCAGTTTAAATGAGTGTCCCCTTATTCTGTAACTATGTCGCCTAGTTTGAGATTCCCCCACTAGTGGAAACATTTTCTCAACATCTACCCTGTTAATAAAAACAAGAAATGCTGGAAATACTCAGCAGGTCTGGCAGCATCTGTAAAGAGAGAAGCAGAGTTAATGTTTCAGGTCAGAGACCCTTCTTCACCCTGTTAAGCCCCCTCAGAATCTTGTACGTTTCAAAAAGATCACCCCTCATTCTTCTAAACACGAATGAATAACCTGTTTAGCCGTTCTTGATAAGTCAACCCCTTCATCTCAGGAATCAGCTGAGTGAATCTCTTTTGAACTCCTCCAATGCCAGTACATCCTTTCTTAAGTCTAAATCTCAAGTGTGATATCAGATTGAGAGAATCTGAAAGATAGTATAACCTGAGATACAAACTGAGAATTCAGTTTAAAACTCCCCCGGATTGTGAAACTAAAAGATACAATAGCAATTTAATTTGTATAGACTGTGCTTTGGATCATATTCCAGCCCTCATCCAGTATCAGACTGGAAGATACTGTAGCAATTCCATTAGTGCAGACTCAGCTCTACATTACAGAGCAGGGAACATATTTAAACAACCGGGAACACTTTTACACAAGACGGATCATATTTACACAACTGAGAAGATCTTTACCCAACAGGGAACCATTTTACACAATAACAGAGAACATCTTTACACAACAGCGAATATAGTTACACAACAGAGAACATATTACACAGCAGGAAATATCTTTAAAAGAACACAGGGAACATCTTTACACAACAGAGAACACAATAACATAAATCATGAGTCTTTCGCTGTCTCTTGCTGGTTTGCTCAGTACCTTTCTCTGTCTGTTCCCTTCTGGGTCCTGATAATCTCCCTCTGGTTTTCTGTGTGTCTTTCTCTGTCTGTTCCCTTCTGGGTCCTGATAATCTCTTCCTGGTTTTCTGTGTGTCTTTCTCTGTCTGTTCCTTTCTGGGTCCTGATAATCTCTTCCTGGTTTTCTGTGTGTCTTTCTCTGCCTGCCTCATTGTCGGTGCTGTTACTCAGTGTCCTTGTGTCATTGTGCAGTGAGGGTGAGTCTGTCAGCACGTGTGTTGCTGAGTCCGGGATTCTTGAGAAATCCGACCACAGTCCTATTTTGATAAAAACATTGGGGAAATGAACATATTTCACTAACAGGCAGCTAAAATTGAAAACAGCAGTTAGCAGAGTGGCGCAGCGGAAGTGTGCTGGGCCCATAACCCAGAGGTCGATGGATCGAAACCATTCTCTGCTATTTATGTTTGGTCGGAAGACAAACAGTTCACTTTCAAAACATCAAGTGTTTCCCCATAAAAGCAAGACGCGCTCGATTGCAATCAGCTTTTTCCTTCTAGTGAACACATCAATCAGTAACAAATCACTTTTGCTCACACGAACACAAACTGCAAACACGGACCAGCCGAGTCTCTCCCACTTTGTCAACCCCTTCCTGCAGAGCCTCCTCTCCACCACCAGATGGTGATGTTGGCCACAATAAAACCAGGGCAAATGGTTACAGTGAGGAGACGGTCAGCAACAGTAAATAAAACAATAACAGGGAAAACCTTTACACAACAACAGGGTACATCTTTACACAACAGAAAACATATTTACACAACAGGAAATACCTTTAGACAACAGGGAGAGCACAATCATACAAATGCCTTGTTTCTCCATCTCAGTTTCGTTGTCTGTCTCTCTCTCTCCGTTCCTCACTTTTGCTTCCTCACAGTCTGTTAGTTTTCTGTGTGTTTTTCTCTCTGTCCCGTTGTCGATGGTGTCACTCAGCGTCCTTGTAACATTGCGTAGCCAGGCTGAGCCTCCCAACACCTGTGTTAGGGAACATAGAACATAGAACAGTGCAGCACAGTACAGGCCCTTCGGCCCACGATGATGTGCCGAACCTTTAACCTACTCTAAGATCAAAACTACCTACATACCCTTCATTCTACTATCATCCATGTACCTATCCAAGAGACGCTTAAATGTCCCTAATGTATCTGCTTCTACTACCACCGCTGGCAGTGCATTCCATGCACCCACCACTCTCTTGTGTGAAGAACCTACCTCTGACATCTCCCCGAAACCTTCCTCCATCACCTTAAAATTATGCCCCCTGGTGATAGCCCTTTCCACCCTGGGAAAAAGTCTCTGGCTATCCACTCTATCTATTCCTCTCATCATCTTGTACCCCTCTATCAAGTCACCTCTCATCCTTCTTCGTTCCAATGAGAAAAGTCCCAGCTCCCTCAATCTTTCTTTGTAAGACATGCCCTCCAGTCCAGGCAGCATCCTGATAAATCTCCTCTGCACCCTCTCTAAAGCTTCCACATCCTTCCTATAATGAGACGACCAGAACTGAACACAATATTCCAAGTGTGGTCTAACCAGGGCTTTATAGAGCTGCAGCATAACCTCGCGGCTCTTAAACTCAATCCCCCTGTTAATGAAAGCCAACACACCATACGCCTTCTTAACAACCCTATCAACTTGGGTGGCAACTTTGAGCGATCTATGGACATGGGCCCCAAGATCCCTCTGTTCCTCCACACTACCAAGAATCCTGTCTTTTCGCCTGTATTCTGCATTCAAATTCAACCCTCCAAAATGAATCACTTCACACTTTTCCAGGTTGAACTCCATCTGCCACTTCTCAGCCCAGCTCTGCATCCTGTCAATGTCCTGTTGCAACCTACAACAGCCTTCCACACTATCCACAACTCCAGCAACCTTCGTGTCACCGGCAAACTTGCTAACCCAGACTTCCACTTCCTCATCCAAGTCATTTATAAAAATCACAAAGAGCAGAGGTCCCAGAACAGATCCCTGCGGAACACCACTGGTCACCGAGCTCCAGGCTGAATACTTTCCATCTACTACCACCCTCTGTCTTCTATGGGCCAGCCAATTCTGTATCCAGACAGCCAACTTTCCCTGTATCCCATGCCTCCTTACTTTCTGAATGAGCCTACCATGGGGAACCTTATCAAACGCCTTGCTGAAATCCATATACACCACATCCACTGCTCTTCCTTCATCAATGTATTTTGTCACATCTTCAAAGAATGTAATCAGGCTTGTGAGGCATGACCTGCCCCTCACAAAGCCATGCTGACTGTCTCTAATCAAACTATGCTTTTCCAACTAATCATAAATCCTGTCTCTCAGAATCCTCTCCAATAATTTGCCCACTACCTACGTAAGACTGACTGGTCTATAATTCCCAGAGTTATCCCTATTCCCTTTCTTGAACAAGGGAATAACATTTGCCACCCTCCAATCATCTGGTACTACTCCAGTGGACAGTGAGGACGCAAAGATCATCGCCAAAGGCGCGGCAATCTCTTCCCTCGCTTCCCTTAATATCCTTGGGTATATCCCGTCTGGCCCCAGGGACTTATCTGTCTCATGTATTTCAAAATTTCCAGCACATCCTCCCTCTTAACATCAACCTGTTCGAGCATATCAGCCTGTTTCACGCTGTCCTCACAAACGACCAGGTCCCTCTCACTAGTGAATACTGAAGCAAAGTATTCATTTAGGACCTCCCCTACCTCCTCCGACTCCAGGCACAAGTTCCCTCCACTATCCTTGATCGGCCCTACCCTCACTCTGGCCATCCTCTTGTTCCTCACATAAGTGTAGAACGCATTGGGATTTTCCTTAATCCTACCCGCCAAGACTTTTTCATGTCCCCTTCTAGCTCTCCTAAGTCCATTCTTCAGTTCCTTCCTGGCTACCTTGTAACCCTCTAGAGCCCTGTCTGATCCTTGCTTCCTCAACCTTAAGTAAGCTTCCTTCTTCCTCTTGACTAGCTGTTCCACATTTCTTGTCATCCAAGGTTCCTTCACCCTACCATCCCTTCCTTGCCTCATCGGGACAAACCTATCCAGCAGTCGCAGCAAGTTCTCCCTAAACAACCTCCACATTTCTGTCGTGCATTTCCCTGAGAACATCTGTTCCCAATTTATGCACCCCAGTTCCTGCCTAATAGCATTGTAATTCCCCCTCCCCCAATTAAATATTTTCCCATCCCGTCTGCTCCTGTCCCTCTCCATGACGATAGTAAAGGTCAGGGAGTTGTGATCACTATCACCGAAATGCTCTCCCACCGAGAGATCTGCCACCTGGCCTTGTTCGTTGCCAATCACCAAATCCAACATAGCTTCCCCTCTAGTCAGCCTATCTACATATTGAGTCAGGAAACCTTCCTGGACACACCTGACAAAAACTGCTCCATCCAAACTATTTGCACTAAGGAGGTTCCAATCAATATTAGGGAAGTTGAAGTCACCCATGACAACAACCCTGTTACTTCTGCACCTTTCCAAAATCTGCCTCCCAATCTGTTCCTCCGTGTCTCTGTTGCTATTGGGGGGTCTATAGAAAACTCCCAATAAAGTGACTGCTCCTTTCCTGTTTCTGACTTCCACCCATAATGACTCAGTAGACAAACCCTCCTCGATGACCTCCCTTTCTGCAGCTGTGATACTATCCCTGATTAACAATGCCACTCCCCCACTTCTTTTACCTCCCTCCCTATTCCTTTTGAAACATCTAAACCCCGGAACATCCAACATCCATTCCTGCCCCTGTGATCTCCAAGTGTCCGTAATGGCCACAACATCGTAGCTCGAAGTACTGATCCATGCTCTAAGTTCACCACCCTTATTCCTGACACTTCTTGCATTAAAATAGACACACTTCAACCCATCATACTGGCTGAAACTTTGCCCTGTCAACTGTCTAACCTTCCTCACAGACTCTCTGCACTCGGTATCTGCCTGTTCAACAGCTACCCCATCCACTGATCCATAGCTCCGGTTCCCATCCCCCTGCCAAACTAGTTTAAACCCTCCCGAAGAGCTCTAGCAAACCTCCCGCCCAGGATATTGGTGCCCCTCCAGTTCAGATGCAACCCGTCCTTCTTGTACAGGTCCCACCTTCCCCAGAAGGTATCCCAATGATCCACATAACTGAAGCCCTCCCTCCTACACCAGCTCTGTAGCCACGTGTTCAGCTGCACTCGCTCTCTGTTTCTAGCCTCACTAGCACGTGGCACCGGTATCAATCCTGAGATTACTACTCTGCTCGTCCTGCCTTTTAGCTTCCAACCTAACTCCCTATATTCGCTTTTCAGGTCCTCATCCCTTTTCCTAGCTATGTCATTGGTACCGATATGTACCACGACTTCTGGCTGCTCCCCCTCCCCCTTAAGAATCCTGTAGACTCGATCTGAGACATCCCTGACCCTGGCACCCAGGAGGCAACATGCCATCCGGGAGTCTCGTTCGCGACCACAGTATCTCCTGTCTGTTCCTCTAACCATTGAATCTCCTATCACTGTCGCTCTCCTATTCTCCACCCTTCCCTTCTGAGCCGCAGAGCCAGGCTCAGTGGGAGAGACCTGGCCGCTGTGGCTTTCCGCTGGTAGGTTCCCCCCCCCAACCGTATCCAAAACGGTATACTTATTATTGAGGGGAACGGCCACAGGGGATCCCTGCACTGTGCGCCTATTCCCTTTCCCTCCCCTGATGGTCACCCAGCTACCTTTATCCTGTGACTTAGGTGTCAGTACTTCCCTATAACTGCTCTCTATCATCCCCTCTGCCTCCCGCATGATCCGAAGTTCATCCAGCTCCAGCTCCAGTTCCCTAACGCGCTCTGTGAGGAGCTGGAGTTGGGTGCACTTCTCACAGGTGAAGTCAGCAGGGACACAAGTGGTGACCCTTACCTCCCACATCCTGCAAGAGGAGCATGCAACTGCCCTAGCTTCCATCCCCTCTGCTCTAAATTGACAACAGAGAATAAAAAAATATAAAGGAAAACCTTACCTTACCAAACCCTCCACACAAGAGTCCTTTTTTTTGGTTGGAGGAGGAGGATGGGTGGGAGACACTACACGTGTAGTGTTTCGGGTTTAGCCACTGCCCGAATATTTAAGTTCACTTACCCAGCAGTCCCCGTGTCCGCGTCCGCCGAATCGCCAGGTAAGTACTTTATAGTGAAACGTACCTTCCCGGCTGCCCCCTGGCTCGCACTATCACTGCTACTGCTGATCAAAGGTGTTGCTGTAATAAAAACAGAAAATGCTGGAAATGCTCAGTAGGTCTGGCAGCATCTGTGCAGAGAGAAACAGTTAACAGTTCAGGTCTGTTTCCTTAGCTCACATTAACTTTGTTTCTTTCTCCACAGATGCTGCCAGACCTGCTGACTATTTCAAGCATTTTCTGTTTATGTTTCAGATTTCCAGCATCTGCAGTATTTTGCTTTTGTACGTGTGTTGCTATGTCTGGGACTGTTTGAGTGCAATGCTATTGCTTTATAAACAGCGTTGAAACAAACATTTATCTCGCTAACACACAGCACTAATACACAGCTGGATCTAAACAGCAGCCTGCAGCAGAGGGTGCAGTGGAAGTTTATTAACACAAATAATTCACCAACACTATATTTACTGCTATCCACAATCACACCACGCTTCATCTTAACACGTTTTATTCTTCATTGACATCAACTTCTTCCTTCCAGTAAACACTTCAATTTGGAACACAGCTTCCAAATCACCTTTATTCACAAACCCGAACACAAGCTGCAAATGCTGCAAACACACACCAGCCCAGACTTTCCCCTTTCTGTCAACCCATTCCTGCATCACTGCCTCTCCACCAACAGTTGCCGCTAGAATCATACAATCAGAGAATGGCTACAGCACAGAAGGAGGTCGTTCGGCCTGACGAACCCATGTTGGCTCTCTGCTAAAGCAACTCACCACGTCTCACTCCCCAGTCAGTTCAATTTCGGTGGTGGGAAAACTTCTCGAAAGAATAATTCGGGACAAAATTAATAGTCCCATGGACAAATGTGGGTTAATTCAGGAAAGACAGCATGGATTTCTTAAGGGAAAGTCATGTTTAACTGTCCTGCTGGAGTTTTTTGATGAGGTAACAGAGAGGGATGATGAGGGCAATGCTGTTGATGTGGTGTACATGGACTTTCAAAAGGTCTGACAGCATCTGAAAGGTCACTGACCTGAAACGTTAACTCTGCTTCTCTCTCCACAGATGCTGCCAGACCTGCTGAGTATTTCCAGCACTTTTTGTTTACATTTCAGATTTCTAGCATCTGCAGTATTTTGCTTTTATTGACTTTCAAAAGGAGTTTGATACAGTGCAACACAACAGACTTGTGAGCAAAGTTATAACTCATGGAATAAAACGGAAAGTAGTAACATGGATATGGAATTGGCTGAGTGACAGGAAACAAAGAGTAGTGAGCAATGGATGTTCTTCGGGCTAGAGGAAGGTTTGTAGTGGAGTTCCCCAGGAGTCAGTGTTGGGACCCTTGCCTTTCCTGATATATATTAATGACCTAGACCTTGGTGTACAGGGCAGAATTTCAAAGTTTATGGATGATACGAAAATTGGAAGCATTGTGAACTGTAAGGATGATAGTGTAGAACTTCAAAAGGACATAGACAAGTTGGTGGAATGGGAGGACAGATGACAGGTGAAGTTCAATGCAGAGAAATGTGAATTGATTCATTTTGGTAGGAAGAACATGGAGTGACAATGTAGAATAAAGGGTACAATTCTAAAGGGGGTGCAGGAGCAGTGGGACCTGGGGGTATATGTCATTGGTTGAGAGAGTGGTTAATAAAGCATACAGTATCCTCGGCTTTAGTAATAGAGGCATAGAGTACAAGAACAAGGAGGTCATGTTGAACTTGTATAAGACACTAGCCTCAGCTGAAGTACTGAGTCCAGTTCTGGGTGCCACACTTTAGGAAAGATGTGAAGGCATTGGAGAGATTATGGAAAAGATTCATGAGAATGGTTCCAGGGATGAGGAACTTCAGTTCTGAAGATAGATTGGAGAAGTTAGGACTGTTATCCTTGGAGAAAAGAAGGCTAAGAGGAGATTTCATAGTGGTATTCAAAATGATGAGGGGTGTGGACAGAGTGGATAGGGAGAAACTGTTCCCACTTGTGAAAGGATCGAGAATGAGAGGGCACAGATTTAAAGTAATTGGTAAAAGAAGCAAAAGCGACATGAGGAAAAACTTTTTCACACAGCGAGTGGTTAAAGTATGAACTGCCTGAGAATGTGATGGAGGCAGGTTCAATTGAAGCATTCAAAGGGGAATTAGACTGTTATCTGAAAAGGAAGAATGTGCAGGATTATGGGGAGAAGACGGGGAAGTGACATCAGGTGAATTGCTCATTTGGAGAGTCAGTGCAGACACGATGGGCCAAATGGCCTCCTTCTGGGCAGTAACAATTCTGTGATTCTGTGATTCCAATATTCAAGTCATTTCTATATATGGTGGTCCTGACACTGACCCTTGTGGACATCACTGTTCACCATCTTCCATTCTGAAAAACAACCCAATACCACAACTCGCTTTTCTTGATATTTCATCCATTTTTTAATCCAAGCAGATACTGACCCTCCTATTCCAGGAGCCTCAGTTTTGTTACCCAGCCTTTTATGTGGTAGTCTGTCAAACGCTTTCTTAAAATCCATATAGACAACATCCATTGCTTTCCCTTCATCAACCTTTTCTGTTACTTCATCAAAAAAATCAGTTATATTAGTGAAGAAGTGGAAAGGTGCTGAAGCTCTCAGTTTTCGGTCTTCCCAAACCAAGTTCAAGGCCTGAATAATGAACCGATTGCCTCATTAGTTCTGTGAATAATACAATGATTTAATAGACAAAGTTTTGAAACATTCCTGCCCATAAATCTTGATAACAGAGAGTGTGTGGATCTCCTGACTCAGAATGTTTAATGGATCCTCAGATCCGACAAGGAACCCCTGAGCATCCACAGTAAAGACAGTGTGGATGAGGCAATGTAAGAGCCGGGAGCTGAAACTCAGGGACGGCCGAGCTCTCCTGTCATTGAGCTTGTGTGTCTGCTCTGCTCGCCGCACTTCTGGCTCTACTTTGTTTCCAATGAAAAGATGAAAAGGGCCGTTCGATTTTCCTCTCACTGACAGCGTGTTTCACTCGGGTTAATATAACCCGGGACTTTTGCTGCTGAAATGAATTCTGCAAGGTCCCAGCAAACACACCGGCTCCCTCCTTTCTCCCCTCTTTCTATCGGATTGTTTTACCAGGAGGGGCTCAATAATAACAAACCCCCTGCAGGGAATGACAACAAATTGAGCATCTAAATGGGGCAAGTGGGCAGCTTTCTGGGTTCTAGGTTCCCCCTACCCTGCCCCTCCCTCCCTCCAGTCGAAGCCCCTTTTCACTTTCTTTGGGACTTTGATGAGGGTGAAATGGGGAAAGTTCCCATTGATGTTTGAATGCTGAATTGCTGCAAAGATCTGCGCACACGCGATGTAGCCCTGCCCCAGTGGGACGTCACAATGAGGAGTGGAGTGCATGCGCAGCCTTTCCCCAACCCAGTCTGTGAGGCCATTCACTCAATCAGGGGAAGATGCTTTAAATCAGCTGCTAATGGAGACTTCCCGGGCCCGGGGGAAGGGAACAAACAGCATCTGCTTCCAGCAGCCACTGCTTTGGGAGCGTGTCCGCAGATGTGCTCAGAGGTTAGCATTGAGTGGTGGGAAGTTGAGGGGGAGTCGGGGAGTGTTTGTAAAACCACTGCAAACACCTGGTAAACAGAAGCTGAATACTGCAGTACTGCAGTGGAGTCAGACACTGACACTGTTTGTGTTCCTGGTTTTCATTTCGCGATTGTTCATAATGATTATTATTGGGACGATTACATTGATCGCTTTTGTATCTTCTACCTCACCAGTTCTTTCATTCCTGCAGGAAAATACATGAAGGAACCTGAATGGATGTGGTGATTCTTGGACACAAGGAAAAGTGCAGTGATCTCGTTCCAACACACAGTCGGCACAGGATCACTCCCAAAGCACAGAGATACTGCCAGCTCATCAGTTCCACTGGAGCAAACAAAATAAGTAGTCAGACAGACACTGATCCCAAAGTCAAGAGACACATTTTCAATCCAACAGTCAAACAACAGCAGGAGAGACAGAAGTTGTTTCCATTTCACTCCAATTCAATACAGCTGACAGGTTGATACATCAATCACAGTCCAAAAACAAACTCACTATCAGATCTAAATAAACTCTGTCACCATGGTTACATTTTAAATATAAAATCTGAAATAGAACAGACAAAATTTACCTGGTTGAAAGGTACAGAATGAATGCAAGGAGGCTTCAAGGGGATTTGGACAGGTTAAATGAATGGGCAAGAACATGGCAGATGGAATATAATGTAAATAAGTGTGAAGTTCTCCACTTTGGTAGAATGAACAGAAAGAGTATTTCTTAAATGGTGAGAGGCTGGGAAGTGTCGATGTCCAAAGGCACCTGGGTGTCCTTGTTCATGAGACACTAAAAGCTCGTATGCAGGTGCAGCAAGCAATCAGGAAGGCAAATGGTATGTTGGCTTCATTGAAAGCGTATTTGAGTACATGAGTAAAGATGTATGAAGTCTGGATGAGACCGCACCTGGAGTATTCTGTACAATTTTGGTTTCCTTATCTAAGGAAGGATAGACTTGTCACAGAGGGAGTGCAACAGAGATTCACCGGTCTCATCCCCTCGGATGGTGGGATTGTCTTATGATGAGAGACTGCAGAAACTGGGCCGAAATTCTCTAGAGTTTTGAAGAGTGAGAAGTGATCTCATTGAAACAGGCAAAGTTCTTACAGGGTGTCACAGGGTAGATATGGATAGGATGTTTCCTCTGTCTAGTGAGTCCAGAACAAGGGGACACAGTCTCAGAATAAGGGCAGACTGAGATGAGCAGGAATTTCTTTCCTCAGAGGGTGAGAAATCTGTGGAATTCTTTATCCCAGAGGGCTGTGGAAGATCAATCATTGAACATATTCAAGACATAAATCGATAGATTTCTAAATACTAACAAGATCAAGGGATATGGAGATGGCAGAGAAAAATGGCGTAGAGGTAGATGATCAGTCACGATCTGTTTGAATGTTGGAGCAGGCTCGATGGGCTGAATGGCCTAATGCCCCTATTTCCTATGATCCTATGAATCCCAATAATATACATCAGAACGTTAGACCAAGTTATGCATTACATACCAGTTCAAAAATCCCACAGAGATTAAGACTGAAAGATACAGTATCAAGCCATTACTACAAAATGAAGGACTTGGAGCTTGCAGACCAGCCCATGTATAAGATTGAAAGTTATATTTTCATTCGCAATCGTTTTCACAGAGCTGAATATTGAATACCAATCCACAACTTGCACAGGATTACCAAATAAAACCTACAACTGTAAAATACAGTTAATCCATATTTTAAATTAAACACAAGGCAAACAAATATTGATACATTAAGAGAGCGGGAAACAGTGAGAGCAGAGTGGAGCATAAAGAGCCCAGGAGAGAGAGGGAGCAAGAGTTCACTCGGAGAGCAGGGAACAGCGAGAGCAGGCGTCAAAAAAGGCAAAGGAATACACAATTAATGGGAGAACACTGAATGGTGTAGAGGAAGTGAGGGACGTCGGAGTGAATGTCCACAGATCCCTGAAGTAGCAGTACAGGTCAATAAGGTGGTTCAGCAGGTCCTTTCCTTTATTAACTGAGGTATAGAGTATAAGGGAGACCTGGGTGTCCATGTCAATAAGTCACTGACAGCTAACATGCAGGTGCAGCAAGCAATTAGGAAGGCTAATAGTATGTTAGCCTTTATCGCAAGACGATTTGAGTACAGGAGTAGTGAATTCTTGCTTCAATTGTATAGAACCTTGGTTAGACTGCACTTGGAGTACTGTGTGCAGTTTTGGTCCCCTTGCCTTAGGAAGGATATTATTGCCATAGATGGAGTGCAAAGAAGGTTCATCAGACTTGTTCCTGGGATGTTGGGACTGTCCTATGTAGAGAGATTGGGGAAACTGGGGCTCTATTCTGTAGAGTTTTGAAGAATGAGAGGTGATCTCATTGAAACCTACAAAATATTTAAAGGACAGTCAGGGTAGATGCAGCTAAGATGTTTCCCCTGGTTGGGGAGTCGAGAACCATGGGACGCAATTTCAAAATAAGGGGCAAGACACTTAGGACAGAGATGAGGAGAAATGTTGTTACTCAGAGGGTTGTGAATCTTTGGAATTCTGTACCCCAGAGGGCTGTGGAAGCTCAGTCATTGAGTATGTTTAAAGCAGAGATTGATAGATTTCTAAATACAAATGACATAAGGGAATATGAGGAAAGTGTGGGGAAAAGGGCATTGAAGTGGATGATCAGCCATGATCATATTGAATGGTGGGGCAGGCTCGATGGGCTGAATGGCCGACTCCTGCTCCTATGTTCCTATGTTCCTAACTCCACATTATCGATGAGACACAGCCTCAGGCCGACTTGTCGGGTGGAGTAAACAGATATCACTGCTGCTGATCTTCACCAGAACAGAGAGTGAGATGTAACATTGATCATCAAACAGACTGTGAGAGAATACAACAGAATAAAACACATGGAGAGACACTGTGGAATAACAAATAGATTTGATTGGAATGTTGAATTATGATTGGAATGGATAAAACATCAGATTAAATTGGGACAGAAAAGAGAAACTGATGGGAAGAAGGAAGAAAAGAAAGGATGGATCTGTTCACTTTTTTCAGTTTTTTCACTGGTCCATCAAAGCTGGATTAAAAAAAGATGCAAAAAACAGAGAGTTTCACCAAAAAGGGAGATTAAATGCTGCCGAAACCTTGGATCGAAGGATGCCCCAACAGATCACCTGTTTAACTGTCTCCTCACTGGGGGATTTCAATCAATGAGCAATATTATTCTCTCCTTTTCTTTTGTTAAATGAAACCACTACTGTCACTTGGAGTTAATATCCCTGTGTTCCAACTCCTGAATAATAAAATTGTGAGTTTTGTGATATTTTCTGGACACATTTCCTGCTGAAAGAACTAAGAACTCTTTTCTAATTTACACAATACTATATACACACTCATCAAGCCTCCGAAACTGGCATCCTTGGTGCTGCTCTCTCCTCCCAAACCTCATCTCATGTGACTGTTACATCATCACTCTGATTGTGGGAGGGGTTAATCCCACTGTCTTCAGCATTAACCCTTTACATCCTCATACTGCACTGTCTGTCCAAAAAAATCAGTGGAGGGAACTTGAATTATCAAAACAGCAACAGCTGCCAGTTGAAAATCAACTCAACCCATCAGAGAGAGACTGTCAGAGAACTTCCTGCATCCAGTCCTGACCCTGTCACATGAAGCAGCTGCTCACCCAGACCCCACTCTCATCAACACTGAACATTTTTACTGAGACCCTTCAAATACTGTTTATAAAAGGCCGCAAAGATCAAAGTTCACACAGTTGTATTAAATACAACAAAGTTTAATATCTTCTCACCGTTTCTCGGTAACCACATGAGACATAGGTTTTCTTATTTGGTTCCTTTGATTTTTCTTGTTCCTGACTGACAAATATTCCAAACCTCAGATAAACCCTCCCACTTGCGTCATGTCCCAGTCTCGGTTAAAAGCAACACATAATGACACAAACACTCTCACACTTTCCTTCAGTGAGATTAACATCAAGCTGTTTTCCAGGTTGAATGGAACTGTGAACAAATTTATGTCAAAGAAGTTACCTTTGATGTATCAGCACTGAAATTCTGTACAAGGAGGAACAGCCATTCCAAACTCATATCCTTCACAAAGGCTGTTTTTTTATGTGATTGAAATTCATCAAGTATTTTGAATTAAAGTTCACAAGACACAGATGTCAATGTTGATAATGAAACTTTTCAAGCATGTTGCTACTGTGAAATAAGGTTCTGCTGGGAGTTGAACCCAGGATCTCCTGTTTATTAGACAGGTGCTTTAACCAACTAAGCTACAGAGCCAGATCACGAATGTGTGTGCAATTGAAATCAGAGGAAGGCTTTGTAGATAGTGGGCAGGCTTTGGCGAGTCAAGAGCTGAGTTCGTCACGGCAGTGTTCCCAGCCTCTGACTCGCTCTTGTAGTTGTAGCTGTAGTTGTAATTGTAATAGGCAACCGTCCGTCTCGGAAGACGATGGGCTACACCCGGGGTGTACGTCACTTCTGTATGAAACATCGTTTGTTGTGGCTGTAGAGGACGACTCGTGAGTGACGATCCCTTCCGCAGCTGGTACAGATGAATGTCATTGGCCCGAGGTCGACTGATAATTTTTCCTTCCTCTGAGCTCTCTTTCCCACCGTCTGGTCATTTCTTTTGTCCTCTGCTTTTCCCATGGTCTTCCTGAATGCCTTTCTCCAGGAATTCCAGTCAGCAGGAAGGACTTCCCATGCATCGACTCCAATCCCAGTCTGCTTGAGATCTCGCTTTGCAGATGTCCTTGTATCACAGACGTGGGTGACCTGTTGGTCTCGTGCTGATAGCAAGCTCACCAAAGAGCATGTCTTTGGCAAAGCGACCATCATCCATTCAGCACACATGACCCAGTCAACAGAGTCACCGCTGACTCAAGAGGGCAAACATGCTGCAGATCCCTGCACGCTGGTGTACTTCTGCATTCGGCACTCTGTCCTGCCAGGAGATGCCCAATATCCATCTGTACTTTCCCTGAGCTACAGGTTATTGCAAGTTTCTCTGGCTGTGTTTATTTTAGGTGATTTTGTACTCAGGTTCTTTTGGAATCCATGTGTTTGCAGATCTTTGTGAGTGAGAGATGTGGTAATATGTTTAAAAGATTTCCCTATAAATTATTCATATCTCCATCTTTCCCCGAACTTTGCACAAACACATTAATATGGGAATCACACACATCAAGCCGTCAAACCTGTCTGCTAAACATTGAAAGGTGACAGTGTTTATTGTGACGGGGTTCCATTTATGAAGACACATCTTGATGATTCACACATGTAAAAATTTGTATATTATGTTCATGACATAATGACATAAATAAACATTTCCTTGCACTTGCCACGCTTGGTGAACATTTTCTCTGCTGATGCCCCCTGAATATATTAGAGAACATGGTGACGAGGTTGAGATAAAAGTCTGTAAATATAGGCAGCAAACAGCAGCAGGGACTGCAGTGAACAAGATTTACGTGACATATTTGTGCTTATATTGGTGGGTGAAATAAGATACTAAACACACAAAATCCTACATTTGAGCTTGCGTATAAGATTGCTCTGTCTATGGAGATAGCATCAAAGAATGCTCAGGAATTTTGTCCTATGCCAGTGATAGTAACACACTTCAGGGGAACTTAAAAAAAAAAGGTAAAATGGGCTTTCACATAACAGATGAAATTTTACACAGAGAAGTGTGAAGTGATACAATTTGGAAGGAAGAATGCCATATAAATGAACCGTTACAATTCTAAACTGGGTGCAGGAGCAGAGAGATAATGTACACCAATGTTAGAAGGATTGAAAAGGTAGCTAAGAGCAAACAGGACACTTGGCTTTATTAACAGAGGCATAGAGTAAAAGCATATAAGTTATGCTAAACCTTTATAAAATACTGGGAATGAATGGCCTCTTCCTGTACCTCCACAGAAAGCTTCCATTCCAGGTTTACACACACTCATCAGGATCACTCTCCACAGATCCTGCCACTCCAGGCTCGGACACCCACTTCAGGATCACTCTCCATACATCCCAGCACTATGGGCTCGGAGACCCTCTTCAGAATTCCTAAATCTCCAGACATGGACATCCTTTGGGGACCACTCTCCACAGATTCTGCCCTCCATGTTCAGACACCCTCTTCAGAATCACTCTCCATACATCCCGCCACTCCACGCACGGATATCTCCCTCAGGATCAGATCAAAGAATGTTGCTTGTCACATATCAGCTCAAGCCTGAATGTTGTTCAGGTCTTGCTGCTTGCAGGCACAGATTGCTTTAGTATCTGAGGAGTTGTGAATCATCAGCGAACATTCCCACTCCTCACTTATGTTGAAGAGAAAGCCATCAATGAAACAGCTGAGGATGGTTGGGCCTAGGACACTGCCCTGAGAAACTAAGTAACCAGTCATGAATGGTGGTGGACAATTAAATAACGAACCAGATGAGGAGGCTCCAAAAACATCCCTATCCTCAATGTCGGTGGAGCCGAGCACGTCAATGCAAAAGGTGAAGCTGGAGCATTTGAAACCATCTTCAGTCAGAAATTGCTCAGTGGATGATTCATCTCGGCCTCTTGAGGTCCGCAGCATCACAGCTTCCAGTTTTCAGCCAATTCGCTTCACTCCACATAATGGCAAGAAACAGCTGAAGACACTCGATACAGCAAAGACTATAGGCCCTAACAAGATTTCCGGCTCTAGTCCTGAAGACTTGTGCTCCAGAACTAGCTGCGCTCTCAGCCACACTGTTCCAGTAGAGCTACAACACAGGCATCTAGTTGACAATGTGGAAAATTGCCCAAGTGTGCCCACTCCATAAAAAAAATGCAGGACAAATCCAATCTGACCAATTGCCGCCCCATCAGTCTACTATCAATCATCAGCAAAGTGATGGAAGATGTCACCAACAGTGCTATCAAGCACCACACACTTAGCAATAATCTGATCATCGATGCTCAGTTTAGGTTCTGCCAGGGTCTCTCAGCTCAAGGAAATAATTTGGCAGATAGAGTATAATGTGGGAAAATGTGAGGTTATCCACTTTGGTAGGAAGAATAGAACAGGAAAATATTATTTAAATTGTGAGAGATCACAGAATGCTGCGGTGTAGAAGGATCTGGGTGTCCTTGTACATGAATCACAAAAAGGTACCATGCAGGTACAGCAAATAATTAGGAAGGCAAATGGAATGTTACCCTTTATTGCAAGGGGGATGGAGTATAAAAGTAGAGAAGTCTTGCTACAAATGTACATGGTGCTGGTGAAACCACACCGAGAGTACTGTGTACAGTTTTGGTCTCCTTATTTAAGGAGGGATATACTTGCATTGGAGGCAGTTCAGAGAAGGTTCATTGGATTGATTCCTGTGATGAAGGTGTTGTCTTATGAGGAAAGTTGAGCAGGTTGGACTGATACTCATTGGAGTTGAGAAAAATGAAAGGTGAACGTATTGAGACATATAAGATTCTGAGGGGGCTTGACAGGGTAGATGCTGAGAGGATGTTTCCTCTCGTGGTGGAATCTAGAACTAGGGGACACAGTTTCAGATTTAGGGCTTTTTCATTTAAGAAGGAATTTCTTCTCTCAGAGGGTCATTAATCTTTGGAATTCTCTACTTCAGAGAGCAGTGGAGGCTGGGCCATTGAATGTCTTCAAGATTTTTATTTACAAGAGAGCCAAGGGTTATGTGGGCAGGCAAGAAAGTGGGGTTGAGGTCATGATCAGGTCAGCCATGATCCTATTGAATGGCGGAGCAAGCTCGAGTGGCCAAATGGCCTACTCCTGCTACTAGTTCTTCTGATATTATGTTTGTATGATCTCATTGCAGCTTGGTCCAAACAGAGACAAAAGGGTGGAATTCCAGAGGAGAGGTGAGAGTGATTTCCCTTGAGTGAGTGTGGCATCAAGGATCCCCAGCAAAATTGAAGTCACTGGGAATCAGGGGGAAAACTCTCCACTTGCTGGAGTTGTACCTCGCACAAAACAAGATGGTTGTGGTTCGTGGAGGCCAATCATCTCAGTCCAGGACATTGCCTCAGGAGTTTCTCAGGGTAGTGTCCAAGACCCAAACATCCCAGCTGTTTCATTGACGACTTTCTCTTCAACATCAGTCAGAAGTGGGAATGTTAGATGATGACTCACAACTCTTCAGATACTGAAGCAGTCTGTGCCTGCAAGCAGCAAGACATGAACAACATTCAGGCTTGAGCTGATAAGTGACAAGCAACCTTCTGGCCACACAAGTGCCAAGCAGTGAACATCTCCAATGAGAGAGAAAAAAAATCTACCTTTTGATATTCAGAAGCATTATCATCGTTAAATCCCCCACCATCAACATCTTGACCAGAAACATAACTGGACCAGTCACATCTATGCTGTGGTTATAAGCGCAGGTCAGAGATTACGAATTCTGCAGCAAGTATCTCACCTCCTTACACCCCAAATCCTGTCCACCATCTACAAGGCACAAGTCAGGAGTGTGATGGAATACATCCCACTCAACAGCACTCAAGAAGCTCAACACCATCCAGGTCAAAGCAGCGCACTTGATCGGCACCTCACCCGCCACCTTAAACATTCAATCCCTCCACAACCAGTAAACAGTGGCTGCAGTGTGTTCTTTTCTTTTCTTTTCTTTTTCTTTTTCTTTTTCTTTTGGGCCTCCTTATCTCGAGAGACAATGGATACGCGCCTGGAGGTGGTCAGTGGTTTGTGAAGCAGCGCCTGGAGTGGCTGCAGTGTGTACCATCTCCATATGCACTGCAGCAACTCGCCAAGTATCCTTCAACAGCACCTTCCAAACTCGTGACCACTACCACCTCGAAGGACAAGGGCAGCAGATGCATGGGAACTCACTACCTGCAGGTTCCCCTCCAAGACACTCACCATCCTGACTTGGAACGATATCGCCATTTCTTCACTGTTGTTGGGTCACAATCCTGGAACTCCCTCCCCAATAGCACTGTGGGTGTTCCTGCACCATATGGACTGCATCAGTTCAAGAAGGCAGCTCTCCACCACCTTCTCAACGGCAATAGGAATGGGTAATAAATGCTCGCCTTATCAGCGATACTCACACCCAAGAATGAATAAAAACCAAATCACTCTCCACAGATTCCCCACAATCTGGGCTTGGACATTTACTTCAGGAGCACAGAGCTTTATATCACTGCAACATGAGTTCCAATCTTCATATTCTGTTCACTTTTCACATTATTTTCTGCCAGGCCACGAGCTTTTATTAATTCAGTATTCGGGTCTCTGCTCCTCCGCCGTTTCTAACATCTCACCTCTTACAAAAAAACACTCTGATCTATCGTAGGTACTAAATGACCCCTCATTTTAAACTCCATCTGTCAAAGCATTGCTCACTCACTTAATCTATCAAGAAGATTTGAAAATAAATTTCTTGCCAAAGGATAATTTTCTGCATCTGCTCCCTCGCCATTTGCTTTTCCCATTTGTCTTTCACTTGGTGCAAATCGAGAGAAAGTAAAGATGGAAGGAAGGAGGGGAGGAAAAATCCTGCTCCGTTTCGTGATCCCTATTTGATCTTCATTCCAGTGCAGTTTGGGTGAAGAATTCCAATTGTCTGTCTCAATTTTAATAAAGTGTAACAAATTCTGGAATCACTGTCTGGACACAGACAAGAACAGGTTTTGAGGCTGACTTCACACATAGACTCCCCCAACATAAACAATACACTAAGCACTTCATAAACGAGCGAGAAGGATGAGATTCGAACCCACGTGTGCAGAGCACAATGGATTAGCAGTCCATCGCCTTAACCTCTCAAACACCTTGTCAGTTACATAGGCATAGCTGTCACCTTCAGCACAGCTTCTGGCTGTGCAACCAGCTGTGCAATGATGGAAATATATCTTCTGTCAGTAAATGAAGTTGGGAATGGAGCGGTGTGAAACATTTCCAGACCATGTCCAACACGTTTCTACTCAATGTGAAAACCCACCACGGAAAGACTGGAACATACAATCATTTCATCACATCATGATTAACATCACTCAGACACCTGAACCATTAGGTCACTGACGAAGTCATGATGACCGAATTTCTCATGAAATTACAACTGAACTAACTGACTGGAAGAATTGCTTAAACTCCACATGATCAGAGAGACACAGCCTCAGGCCGACTTGTCGGGTGGTGTAAACAGATATCACTGCTTCTGATCTTCACCAGAACAGAGAGTGAGATGTAACATTGATCATCAAACAGACTGTGAGAGAATACAACAGAATAAAACACATGGAGAGACACTGTGGAATAACAAATCGATTTGATTGGAATGTTGAAATTTTGATTGGAATGGATAAAACACCAGAAACAGCAGATTAAAGTGGGATTCTCATCATTATATTGATCTGGGACAGAAAAGAGAAACTGATGGAAAGAAGGGAAGAAGGAAGAAAAGAAAGGATGGAACTGTTCCATTTTTTCAGTTTTTTCACTCGCCCATCAAAGCTGATAAAAAAAGTTGCAAATAACAGAGAATTTCACCAAAAAGGGAGATTAAATGTTGCTGAAACCTTGGATCGAAGGATGCCCCAACAGATCAGCTGTTTAACTGTCTCCTCACTGGGGGATTTCAATCAGTGAGCAATATTATTCTCTACTTTTTTTGTTAATTGGTCCCAGAACTGTCACTTGGAATTAATATCTGTGCTCCGACTCCTGAATAATAAAATTGTGAGTTTCTCGATATTTTCTGGACACAGTTCCTGCTGTAAGAACTAAGAACTCTTTTCTAATTTACACAATACTCCAGACACACTCATCAAGCCTGCTAAGCTAGCATCCTTGGTGCTGCTCTCTCTTCTCCCAAACTTCATCTCATGTGACTGTTCCATCATCACTCTGACAGTGGGAGGGGTTGATCCCACTATCTTCAGCATTAACCCTTTACATCCTTATACCACACTGTCTGTCCAAAAAAAAATGGGTGGAGGGAACTTCCTTCATTTATCAGAACACCAACAGCAGCACAGTGGCGCAATGGTTAGCACCGCAGCCTCACAGCTCCAGCGACCAGGATTCAGTTCTGGGTACTGCCTGTGTGGAGTTTGCAAGTTCTCCTTGTGTCTGTGTGGGTTTCCGCCGGGTGCTCTGGTTTCCTCCCACCTCCAAAAGATTTGCAGGTTGATAGGTAAATTGGCCATTGTAAATTGTCCCTCGTGTAGGTACGTGGTAGGAGAATGGTGGGGATGAGGTAGAGAATATGGGATTAATGGAGGATTAGTATAAATGGGTGGTTGCTGGTTGGCACAGACTCGGTGGGCCGAAGGGGCTGTATCTCTAAATAAGAAAAGTAAAATAAAAGCTACCAGTCGTAAATCAACTCAAACCCATTAGAGAGATCGAGGGAGACTGTCAGAGAACTTCCTGCATCCAGTCCTGACCCTGTCACACTCAGCAGCTTCTCACCCAGACCCCACTCTCATCAACACTGAACATTGTTGCCGAGACCCTTCAAATACTGTTTATAAAAGGTAGAAAAATTCTAACTTCATCACAACTAGATTGAATAGAACAAAGTTTAATATCTTCTCGTCGTCACTCGGTAACCACATGAGACAGTCCTTAAATCAGTAGCATAAATTATCAGCTGTAAGAATGTTTGTCATTGGGTTGAATCATTTCTGTGTGAGGAATGTTCCAGCATCATAAACCAGGGGAACGTGTTGACTGAGCTGTGTCTTCATCTCTTCTGGACAGTTCACCCTTCATTCTGCTCTGATTCACTTTCCCAAAGCAGATCGACAGATTCTCAAATCTGGAGACTGGGTTTTCTTATTTTGTTCTTTTTGATTTTTCTTGCTCCTGAATGATAATATATTCCAACCTCGGATCAAACTTGCCCTGTGTCCCAGTCTCGGTTAAAAGCGACAAATAACAGCACCAACATTCTGAAACATACAACACGGTCACATTCTGCTTCAGTGAGATTAATGCTGAGGCAGTTTCCGTGTCGAATGCGATTGTGAACAAATTTCTCTCAAGGAAATTGTGAGTGATCGAGTATTTGCACTGAATTTCTGTGCAAGAAGGGACAGTTTCAAACAGCCATTCCCAAATCACTTCCTTCACAAAGACAAAGATTGTGCTGTCTTAACGTGTGACTCAACTTCACAAACAAATTTGAACTCGAAGTTCAGGAGAAGACAGAGATGTGAATGAATGACAGTGTAATCTTTAAATCATAATTTTCCGTTACTTCGTTGAAGTGAGGCTCAACCCTAAGCCACTAGAGATCGCGGAAAGCTACAAACTTGGATCCAGAAATCAGAAAAGTAGTGAAACAGTTGGTGAGTACATTGTGACACTGAAGAATTTATCACCACATTGCAACATTGGCACATTCTTAGACCGTACATTATGAGACAGATTTGTGCTTATATTGGTGGATGAGGAAAGATACTAAACACACAAAATCCCAATTTGAGCTAGTGTGTAAGATTGCTCTTTCCATGGCGATAGCATCAAAGAATGCTCGTGAATTTCGTCCTATGCCAGTGACAGTAACACACTTCAGAGGAACTTAATCACACTGGTAAAATGGGCTTTCACACAACAGATAAAATTTTACACAGAAAATTGTGAAGTGATACAGTTTGGGAGGAAGAATGAGACCATGTACACCAATCTTTTTTGATCAAGGTTTGAAAAGGTTGCTAAGAGCAAACAGGACACTTGGCTTTATTAATAGAGGCATAGAGTAAAAGCAAATAAGTTATGCTAAACCTTTATAAAACACTGGGGCTGAATGGCCTACTCCTGTACCTCCACAGAAAGCTTCCACTCCAGGATCGGACACCCTCTTCAGGATCACTCTCCATACATCCCGCCACTCCACGCACGGATATCTCCCTCAGGATCAGATCACAGCTCCACAGTCCTGCCACATCCAGTCGTGAATGGTGGTGGATAATTAAATAACTAACAAGATGAGGAGGCTCCAAAAACATTCACATCCTCAATGATGGTGGTGCTGAGCACGTCAGTGCAAAAGATGAAGCTGAAGCATTTGCAACCATCTTCAGTCAGAAATATTAAGTGGATTTGATCTGTGCTAATTTCAGCTCCTCATGCTCGCTGGTGCCTTGGTTCTCTGGTGCTAATTTCAGAGTAAATCATGCAGCTTGACAATTGGAGCCAAAGAAAAAGACACAGGAGAGGTTGAAAGTGCCAAAACCTGGGATTGAACCAAGAACTGTTTAACTGTTAGTACAGCACGAACTCAACAAAGCTATTTCAACAACACACTAAAGCCACCATTCTGTCACTGCTTTGGAAGACAATATGTGTCATTAAAGTGAATTAAAGACAATTAAAGTGTTTGTAAAAAGTTACAGAACACAACATGTGAGTAATATTCCCCATTGTTTTCTCAGTACTGAGGGATTGTGAAGTGGGAGACAGCCAGAAGTCCCACTGTGCCACACTGACCCTGAGCTGTGAGTGAAATGAGATAAAGTTCAATCTTTAGCAGAGAGATTCTGGAGAGAGGTAAGAGTCCTGAATCAAGGAAAGACTTTCTGACACAATAAAAGCAAAATACTGCTGATGCTGGAAATCTGAAATAAAAACAAAAAGGGCTGGAAATACTCAATAGCTCTGGCAGCATCTGTGGTGAGAGAAACAGAGTTAATGTTTCTGGTCTGTGACCTTTCATCAGAACTGACACAGGTTAGAAGAGAATTCGGTTTTAAACAAGTGAAGGGGAGGGGCATGTGGGAGAGAACAAAGGAGAATGTGTTTGATAGGGCAGAGGGCAGGAGAGATTAAATAACAAAGCTGTCCTGGGACAAAGGCAAAGAGTGTGTTAATGCTTGTGGTTGCCTGACACCAGTCATGCTCTGATGTTATTGAACACAATGTTCAATTCACAAGGCTGTAGAGTGCCGAATCAAAAGGTCGGGTGCTGCTCCTCGAGCTTGGGTTGATTTTCACTGGAACACTGGAGCAGACCAAAGACAGAAATGTTGACATGAGAGCAGGGGGGGGGAGTGTTGAAATGGCAAGCAACCAGAAGCTCAGGGTCATGCTTTCGACCTGAGCAGAGGTGTTCCACCTAATCTGCGTTTGGTCTCCCCAGTTTAGAGGAGACTGCATTGTGAGCAGTGAATACAGTATACATAATTGAAAGAAGTACAAGTAAATCGCTGCTTCACCTAAAAGGAGTGTTTGGGGCTTTAGATAATGAGCAGAGAGGAGGGAAAAGGGCAGGTATTATATCTCCTGCGATTGCATGGGAAGGTGCCTTGGGAAGGGGACGAGGTGTCAGGGTAATGGAGGAGTGGACCAGGGTGTCGCGGAGGGAACAATCCCTTCAGAATGCTGACAGGGGATGGGAGGATGCGTTTGGTGGTGGCATCACGCTGGAGGTGGCGGAAATGGTGGAGGATGATCCTTTGGATGTGGAGGCAGGTGGGGTGGAAAGTGAGGACAAGGGGAACCCTGTCACGGTTCTGGGAGGGAGGGGAAGGGGGAAGGCAGAGGTTGAGAGTCCTGTCAACTACACTGGGAGGGGGCGGGGGGGGGGGGGTGGGGGAGTAGTTGAAATCTGGTGATGTTGTTGAATTTAATTTCAAACAATCCTTGAACTCTCTGCTGATGAAGACTGAAAAAGGGAAGAACACCCACACAACAAGGCTCTCAAATCCAAGACCCTGAGATTAAAAGTCTCATGCTGTACCAACTGAGCTAACAAGGCCTGATACAGTACTTCTACTCTGTTTATTATTGGACGGATGCAGCTGTTGGCTCCACCCCAAGGGCGGGAATTTGTTCCACCAACTATGAAGCAGCTTCCCATCAATTCCCCAGATTATCAGTAAATCCACTTCCAGAAGCCCCAAAGTGTGATATATTCCTCTCACTCATCAATAATAAAACTGAAATCTTTTTACCTTCCAAATGCTGCCATCTATTTTGTCAGTATTTATTTCTCTCTCCTTTATACTTAGTTGATGCATTTCTTCAGAATTGTTTTCTCAATTATATCTGAGGGAAGAAATGAACAGATCTGGCAGCTCAAAACTGGGCATCCATGAGACACTGTGGGTCATCAGCAGCAGCAGAATTGTATTTAAACACAATATGTTACCTCATGGCCTGACATATCCCTCACTCCACCATTACCATCAAGCCAAGGGAGCAATAGTGGTTCAATGAAGTGTGCAGGAGGGCATGTCAGGAACAGCACCAAGCAGACCTAAAAATGAGTGAAGCTACAACACAGGATCACTTGCATGTCATATAGCGGAAGCAGCATGCAATAGACAGAGCTGAGTGATCTCACAACCAACAGATCAGATCAAAGCTCTGCAGTCCTGCCACATCCAGTCCTGAATGGTGGTGGATCATTAAATAATTAACAAGAGGACGAGGCTCCACAAATATCCCCATCCTTAATGATAGGGGAGACCAGTATATCAGTGCAAAATACAAGGTTGAATCATTTGCAACCATCTTCAGCCAAAAGTGCCAAGCAGATGATCAATCTCGGCCTCCTCCTGAGGTCCCCAGCATCACAGGTGCCAATCTTCAGCTAAATCCACTTCACTCCACATGATATCAAGAAATGGCTGAAGGCTCTGGATACTGACAGCATCCTGGCTGCAGTGCTGAAGACTTGTGCTCCAGAACTAGCCACGCTGCCCGCCAAGCTACAACACTGGCATCTACCCAGCAATGTGGAAAATTGCCCAGGTATGTTCTGTATACAAAAGGCAGGACAAATCCAACCTGGTCAATTCCTGCCCCATCAGCCTCCTCTTGATCATCAGTAAAGTGATGGAAGGTGTCGTTGACAGTGCTATCAAGCAGCACTTACACAGCAATAACCTACTCACCAATGCTCATTTTGGGTTCCGCCAGCGCCACTTAATTCCTGACCTCATTCTGGCCTTGGCCCAAATATGGACAGAAGAGCTGAATTCAGGAGGTGAGGTGAGGTGACAGTGACAGTGACTGCTCTTGCCAAGGGCATCAAGGAGCCCTTTCAAAATTGAAGTCAATGGCAATCAAGGAGAAAAATCTCCACTGGTTGGAGTCATACCTTGCGCAAAGGAATATGGTGCTGGTTGTTGGTGGCCAATCATCTCAGTACCAGACATCGCTCAGGAGTTCTTCAGGGTAGTGTCCTAGGCCCCAACCATCTTCAGTTGCTTCATCAATAAACCTCCTTCCATCATAAGGTCAGAAGTGGAAATGTTCACTGATGATTGCAAAATGTTCAGTTGCATTAGTAACTCCTCAGATACTGAAGCAGTCCGTGTCCACATGTAGAGAGACCTGGGCAAGATTGGGCTTGGACTGATAAGTGGCAAGTAACATGCACGCCACAAAAATGCCAGGCAATGACCATTTCCAACAAGAGTGAATCTAACCATCTCCCCTTGACAGTCAATGACATTACCATTGCTGAATCCTTCACAATCAACATCCGGGGGGTTACCAATGAGCAGAAACTGAATTGGATCAGTCATATAAATACCGTAGCTACAAGAGCAGGTCAGAGGCTGGGAATTCTGCTGCAAGTAACTCACCTCCTGTCCACCATCTACAAGGCACAAGTCAGGAGTGTGATGCAATACTCCCCACTTGCCTGGATGAGTGGAGCTCCAACAACACCAAAGAAACTCAACACCATCCAGGACAAAGCAGATCACTTGATCAGCACTCCATCCACTACTTTAAATATTCACTTCCTGCACCACCAGTGAACAGTGGCAGCAGTGTGTACCATCGACAAGATGCACTGCAGCAACTCACCAAGCCTCCTTCGACAGCACCTTCCAAACCCCCAATCTCGACCACCTAGAAGGACATTGGATGAATGGGAACACCACCATCTGCAAGCTCCCCTCCAAGTTACACACTGTCCTGACTGGGAACTATATCACCATTCCTTCACTGTCACTGGATCAAAATCTTGGAACTCCCTTCCTAACAGCACTGTGGGTTTACGTACAACACATGGACTGCAGCAGCTCCAAAAAGGCAGCTCACCACCACCTTCTCAAGGGCAATTAAGGATGGACAATAAAGGCTGCGTTTGCTGACAACGCAACCACTAGGTGGCACAACTCGCTTTCTCCCCCTCCTTCGCACCGGCCGCTTCCACCCTCCACAGTCGCTCACTATAGACCTCGCTGCTCCCACCCCCTACTTCCCTGGCCGATTGTCTCCCAATCACGTCACCCCATTCTCTGGTCATTCGCTCACTCCCCACCCCCCCTCCCCTCCAGCCGCCAGCTCTATGCTGCGCTGCTTCCCTTCTCTCGGCCACTTGCTCCCACGTTTGTCCAGTCTCCACGCGCCGCCCGAAGAAGCAAGGTGGGCTGCAAAGTGTGACATAGGAGCGAGTAGTGAGTGGCCTACAGAAGGGAAGTGGCATGGCTTGGAGCTAACGGCAAGAGCGGGGTTTCGGGGTCAGAGAGCAAGCAGCCGGAGAGCTGGATGACGCAAGTGGGGAACAATTGTCCAGGGGAGCATTGAGGTGTGGAGCGAGCGGCTGAGGGGAGGAAGCGTCGAGGCCTGGAGCGAGTTGCCGAGGGGGGAGAGCTCCAGCCTCAAAGTCTCCTATTCAGCTGCTTCCTCCAGCTGAGTGAGGGGCTGGATACCCGATGATGCTTTCGCGCACATGTGCGAAGATGGACTATGCGCGGATATGTGATGATGTTGGCGCTGCGCAATGACATCATCATGTGCATGTGCCACTTAATCCTGGCAAGATGTAGCTGTGCCGATGCACAGCTTGGCGCTCTCCGATGATGTCAGCGGGCCGCTCCATTGACAGGAATCACATTGTGTCAGCAGTGCCTACATCCCATGAAAGAATAAAAAAGAGATTTACCACAATGGTAGCAGGGTGAGGGATTTCAGTTATGTGGAGAGATTGGAGAAGCTGGGGTTGTTCTCCTTGCAGCAGAGAAAATTCAGAAAAGATTTGACACATTTGTTCAAAGTCATGAAGTTCTTCAATAGTTTAAATCAGGAGAAACTGTTTCCAGTGGTAAAAGGGTCAGTAAGCAGAGGACACAGATATCAGGTGATTGGCAGAAGAACCAGAGGTGACATGAAGAACCATTTTTTACACAGCAATGTGTTGTGATAAAGAAAGAAAAGACTTGCATTCATCTAGCACCTTTCCTGACCACTGGACATATCAAAGCACTTTGTAGACAATGAAATACTTTTGAACTGTAATCACTGTTGTAATGTCAGAAATGCAGCAGCTAATACCCACAAACAGCAATGTGATAATGACCAACTGATCTGATTGAGGGGCAAATATTGATCACAACACCAGGGAGAATTGCTCTTCACTTGTTTGAAATTGCAGCATGGGATCTTTTACATTCACCCAAACATGCAGACCAGGTCTTGGTTTAACATCACACCTGAAAGGCAGCACCTTCAACACCCTCAGTGCTGTACTGGAGTGTCAGCTGTAAAATCTGAACCCAGAAGCTTGTGATTTTGAGGTGAGTGTGACCAACTGAGCCACAGCTTTTACCTGAGTCTCAATCCTTCAACCAACAGTTTCTCTCTATCAGGTCTGTCACGACCCCTCATGATTGTGAACACCTCTATCAAATCTCCTCTCGAAGGAGAACAACCCTAGCTTCTCCAATCTATCCACATAACTGAAATCCTAACCACATGTTGCAGAAAGGAATTTTTCCTCATGTTCCTTCTGGTTTTGTGAGTCACCTTAAATCTGTAACCTTCGGATATTGACCGTTCAGCAGTTAGAAACAGTTCCTCAGTATTTACTCTACCTCAAACCTTCAAGGAAGCTCTGCAAAGTAACTGAAAATCAAGTTGTCAGAAGTGGGATTTAAACACATGCCTCCAGTGAAAGCTGCAACCTGAATAGAGAAGCTGAATCCGCTCAGTCACCTCAACTGTTCAGACCTTTTTGACCTCGTCATCACTTCTGTACTTTGAAAGGTTCACTCAGTTCAGGAACTTGTTCAATGTTACTGGAATGCTGAGTGATTGGGATATTAACTCCCCTGGGATTTCCTGAAATGTTGCTGGTTGTCCCGGCCTCACTCACTCTGGGAAAGAGTGAATAATTGATGCGTCTGTTTCTGTATCTGAAATGTGACTTAGATCTGCTGTTATTAACCGAGGCAGCGCTGCAGAAGGATACGTTAATGTTAAAAAGTATAATGTTGATGTAATGAATACAGGCTCCGAGCACAGAGCTTCCTGTGGGGAATTGGGGATATGAAAAACAACAGACTCTGCAGGAATTTCCACTGGGAGCACAAATTCACAAAATCTACCTTTTATATTTCGATTCATTTTGATTGTCCTTCTGGAAAATTATTTTGAAACAATTTAAACATCAACCCACATCTCCATGACTGGGTCAATTATGAGGTCATCCTCTGACAGGTCATGTGACAGCTGGAGCCACAAGACATCAGAACCAGATTTGTAACTGGATTAAAACCCGGAATCCTGTCCCAATGGCTTTTCAAATAAAGCTGTTGCTGTTTGAAAACACAGCAGTTAAACTTTCTGCCTGACCATGAGGGGAGCGAGGGAGAAATTTACAAAACTAAATCCTTTTACAAAATAGTTCTAAAACCATTCACTGAGAAATCATGTGAGGATTCATCTGCAGTAGAGAAACAAGCAGAATACAGAAAGTACAGAGGAGAGCTGAAAAAGGAAATGAGATCAGCAAGAGAGTGTATGAGAAAAGATTAGCGGGTCACATAACTGGGAACACTGAAGTCTTTTACCAACATATGGACAGTCAATGAAAGGGTGGGTCAATTAGGAGATCCTGTGGAGGCAGAGGGTGCGGCTGAGGTACTAATTAAGTACATTTCATCTGTCATCACAAAACAAACGGATGCTGCAAATGTCACAGTAAAGAAGGAAGAAGTGGAGAATTTGGAGGGGAAGAAAATAGATAAAGAGGAGACAATTACAAGGTTAGCAGTGTTCACAGTAGAAAAGTCACCCGGTCTGGATGGGCTGCATCCTGGGTTGCTGAGGGAAGTCAGGGTGGAAATAGCAGAGACTCGAACCACAATCTTTCAATCCTCCTTGAATATGGGAATGATGCCAGAGGACTGGAGGATGGAGGTAAGATTGGGTAGTTCGATCTTAGTTTAACTTGACCATTTTTATCATGTATCCATTGTCATAACTAACAACGTTAAGAAAGCCATTTTATAATGAACACATGACCAAAGGAACCATTTTGTGATCAGTACTAACGTTTATATCCTGTATAATTAATGAGTAGCTACCCATCCTGAAACAGATGATTGTAAAAGTAATGAACCTTGATTGAGTTATAATTAATGAATCAATAAACATTTTAGAGAGAATGGGTTTTCATTTAAAGTTTGTTCAATCTAATTACTGTGAGTTTCTGTGTCTGTGTGGGAAAGGGCAGTTTCAGCTAAATGTATTCAAACAATGGACCTTTCTAGGACACCTGATAAAACCCATGGTATGTCACATCGTGACCTTCAAGAGTCTTGATTTAATGAACAGGAAACTTGTTTCAGATCAGATTGGGAGACAGTGTGAAACCACTCCATTGTACTCATGTCTGAGATTCTGAGGACAGGTGACTGTTAGTGGAAGACATTATTAAGAGCTAATTAAATGTATCTAGCAACAGCTCGGGCCAATTATTATTTTACAAGGTGGTGTGATGGCCATCCAGGGGTTAAAAATAGGGAGCTTGTAAGGTTTCAGTGTGCAGGAACACTAGAAGATCTCAGGGGTAAAGGCTCAGATCATCAACCAAGTTCTCCACCTGATGAGGGATCTAGACTGGACAAAGAGGACCGTGACACTCTGAGACCAAGCTCGACCAGTCCCCAGAGCTGTAAAGTGATATTCCCCAAGTTTGTTAAGTATAATTTTACTTTCAATTATTAAGTACTATTTTACTCTCAATAAAAGTTCTGGACTTATTAATCAAGTATCCTGTTGCTTTAATTGGTTAAAGTCATTCCCAAAGTGATTGTCTACAATAGACTTTCCAGAATTAAAAGATAAGTCTGCAAGGGTTGTGAATATTACAGCCCTGTTTAAAAAGAGAGATAAACCCAGGAACTACAGACCAATTAGTCTAATGTCGGTGGTGGGGAAACTTTTAGAGACAATTATCCAGGAGAAAATTAACTGTCACTTGGTAGAACATGGGCCAATAAATGACAGCCAGAACAGATTGGTTAACAGAAGATTGTGTCTGAAATAATTAATGAATTAATTTCTTTGATGAAGTTTCAGAGAGAGTTGACGAGGGTGGTGAGGTTGATGGTACGTGTCTGGACATCAAAATTGTGTTTGAAAAGCTACCATAAACTAGACTTGGGGCAGCACAATGGCACAGTGGTTGGCACTGCAACCTCACAGCTCTCGCAACCCAGGTTCAGTTCTGGGTACTGCCTGTGCAGAATTTGCAAGTTTTCCCTGTGACTGTGTGTGTTTCTGCTGGGTGCTCCGGTTTCCTCCCACAAGCAAAGACTGCAGGTTGATAGGTAAATTGGCTGTTGTAAATTGTCCCGAGTGTAGGTAAGAGAATGGTGGGGATGTGGTAGGGAATATGGGATTGGTGTAGGATTACTATAAATGGGTGGTGGTTGGTCAGCACAGACTCAGTGGGCCGGATGGCCTGTTTCAGTTTTGCATCTCTCTTTGACTTGTTAACAAAATTCAAGCAGATGGGATTAAAGGGGCAGTGGCAGTGTGGATCCAAAATTGGCTGCAGGGTAAAAAGTAGGGTGAATGCTTGTTTTTCAGAATGGAGGGAGTAATACAGTAATGTCCTTGTTGTTGCAATATGTTCAATGTCAGACCCCGAGCTGTCCGAGGGATGGGGCTATTTGTGATGTTCCTGTGGTTGCAATATTTGCAGTGTCTGACCTTGATCTGTCACAGGGACGTGGCATTTATGAGGTCCCTGTGGGGTGCTGTTTGTTTGGTGTATCACACTGACCTGTCCCAGAGAGTGGGAAGGTTGTGATGTCCTTGTGGGTTGCAATCTGTTCTGTGTCTGACTCTGAGATGTCCCAGGGATGGGGCAGGGTGTGATATCCTTGTGCATGTCATACAGGCCCACTGGTGTGTGGTTCCATCCTGATGCCAAGAAACAGAGCCCCATCTCTGGGCAAAAAGTCTCACTTCTCAAGGGGTGTCTCGAGAAGACACAGTGGCGCAGTGGTTAGCACCGCAGCCTCACACCTCCAGTGACTCGCGTTCGATTCTGGGTACTGCCTGTGCAGAGTTTACAAGTTCTCTCTGTGACCGCGTGGGTTTCTGCCGGGTGCTCTGGTTTCCTCCCACAGCCAAAGACTAGCAGGTTGATAGGTAAATTGGCCATTGTAAATTGCCCCTAGTGTAGATAGGTGATGGGGGAATTGAGGGGATGTGGTAGGAATATGGGATTAATGTAGGATTAGTATAAATGGGGTGGTTGATGGTCGGCACAGACTCGGTGGGCTGGAAGGGCCTGTTTCAGTACTGTATCTCTAAATAAATAAATAAGAAGGCTGAGGGAGTAAACCTGGACAGTAAATCCGGAGTGGAGTCCTGGAGGCGGTTACCTGTGACTTATCAGGCAGTTTTCCAGCAACTCCAACAGCAGAGCTGGTAACAAACAGTACTGGTTTTTCCTTTCCTTTGGACAATACCAGCAATGCTGAGAGGGGGTCCTGATGCTCAGGGTCTCCATACTATTTGCCCAGGCTTGTGCCCTAGAGAGGACACTCCAGCTTCGTGGTTCAACATGAGCACAACCCGGGAATAAACAGTTACTGATTATAAGCTCTCATTCATTTGGTGTAGAGTATGAGCGCCAGGGGTTACTTCGGACAGTGGGAGAGCTCTTAGTGTCTCATTGGATAGCTACCATTCACTCCAAGCTGGGCAGCCCCCAGTCAGTTAGGTGCTGTGAAGCCACGACCTGCTTGCTTCAATGGGTGCTTGGAGCTCAGAGAGTCATCTCTCAACAGACGGATTGATAATCTATGCACCAAGAAAAACAAACTCAACAAAGAAGACACCAGTCCTTCGCATCACAAGCTGGAATGTGAGGACCATGTGTCCTGGCCTTACCGACAACCTTCTGCACGTTGATGACACACACAAGACAGCTGTGATTGACAAGGAACTCACAAGGCTCAATGTGGACGTTGCTGTGCTGCAAGAAACTAGACTCGTTCAAAGTGGATCCCTCAAAGAGAAACACTACACCTTCTTCTGGCAGGGGAAAGCCCAAGAGGCAACTCGTGAGCATGGAGTGGGTTTCACAGTAAAATACACGCTACTTGAGATGAGTGAACCACCCACAGTAGGCTCAGAGAGACTTCTTACTCTTCACTTATCAACAAGTGTGGGCCCAGTTAATCTCATGTGCATCTATGTCCCGACACTCACCTCCAACCCAGATGTCAAGGATCAATTCTATGTGACACTTGACACTGCCATCAGTAGAATTCCCAGCACTGAGGGACTGTACCTTCTAGGAGACTTCAACACAAGCTTGGATACTGACTACACAGCTTTGCCAATGTGCATAGGGCACCAGGGGATTGGCAAGATGAACGAAAATGGACAGAGGTTGCTGGAGCTATGCTGTGACCATGGATTCTGTGTGATGAACAGCTACTTCCAGGTCAAGCTGTGCTACAAGGTGTCCTGGAGACATCCGAGATCATGCCATTGGCACCAGCTAGACCTTATCATCACCAGACATATCACCCTCAGCAGGGTCCTCATCACTCGCAGTTATCACAGCACTGACTGTGACACTGATCACTCCCTGGTGTGTAACAAGGTCAGGCTTCAGCTAAGGAAGCTTCATCCATCCATGAAGAAAGCTCGTCCTCTGATCAACACTTGCCGAACCACTGACCCAGAAAGGACCCAGGAGTTCCTCAACATCCTCGATCAGGCTCTTTCAGACAACAATGCTCAAGGCCTCAGTGCAGTGTCAAAGTGGAATCATCTGCACACCACCATCTATAACTCTGCACTCACTGTGTATAGGAAAAGAGATGGGAGGAATGCTGACTGGTTTGAGGCTTATTGGACTGAAATGGAGTCAGTTACTGTAACTAAGAGGAGAGCCCTCATGAACTACAAACAAGTCCCCAGCAAACAACATCTAGATGCTCTCAGAGCTGCCAGAAACAAGTCTCTGCAGACTGCTTGACACTGCACCAATCAATACTGGTTAAAACTCTGCTGCTGAATCCGGGGATGCTAGAGGGATGTATGAAGCAATTACGAAAGCAATGGGCCCAGTAGTAACTAAATCAGCACCTTTTGAAGACAAAGACAGGGGTGATCATCACTGAACCTAACAAGCAGATGGAAAGGTGAGTGGAGCATTACCTTGAACTCTACATAACGGAGAACATTGTGATTGAAGTAGCTCTCAGTGCCATTCCAGACTTCCCTGTCATGGAGGAACTGGACAGTGAGTCCTCCATAGTCGAGCTCAACAAGGGCTCAAAACATGCGTGATGCAAACATTGTCACCATGTACAAAATTAAGGGGGATCGCAGTGACTGCAGCAATTATCGGAGCCAGCTACTCAGTTCCACTCACCTGCTCGATCCCTTTCCTCCTGCAAGTTCCTTTGCTTCAAGTATCCATTCAATTTCCTTTTCAAATCATTCATTGTCTCTACTTCCACCACACTCGTGGGTCAGGTCATTACCACTCACGGCATAAAAAAGTTCCACCTCACCCAAGGATGGGAAATATTTATATCTTCTATATTTAGCTTATTCTCTATCTCTACGAGAATAGAATGGCAGTCAACATGAAAGGGAACCCAAAAATCTTCGAGCAGTATATAAATAATAAGCAGGTAGTCAGCGGTGAAGTGGGCCCCATTAGGGACAAAGAGGGTAATATATACTTAGAGCTGCAGGGCAATGTTAATCTAGTTAATAAGTACCTTGTATCAATGATCACTAAGGAAGTGGAATTTGACAAAATATCAGTAGAAGTGGAGAGTGTAGAGACAATGGAGAGGGTACAAATTGAGACAGGGAGGTACTGAAAAGGCTGGTTATGCTTCAAGAAGATAAATTACCTGGTCCGGATGACTTTCATCCCAGGTTATGATAGGAAATGTGGATGCAGACAATGGAAGGGCATGCTATAATCGTTCCAATCTTCCCTGGATACAGGGGAGGTGCCAGAGGATTAAACAGTGGCAAATGTGACGCCGTTGTTCAAGAAAGGGTGTAAGGATAGTTCGGCTAACTACAGGCCAGTTAGATTAACAGGGAAAAAAATCAACAGTCACTTGGAGAGGTTTGAGTTAATTAAGGAGAGCAAGCATGGATTTATAAATGGGAGTTCATGCTTGACTAATCTAACTGCATTTTTTGATGAACTGATAGACAAGGTTTATGAAGGGCATGCAGTGGATGTTGTTTATATGGATTTTAAGAAAAGACGAATAAAAGGGTGAATAACAAAATTGAGGTTCATGGAATAGGAGGGTCAGTGTCCAATTGGATAGAAAATTGGCTTAAGGACAGAAAACAGCAAGTAATAATAAAAGGCTCTTTGTCAGACTGGAAGGTAGTTGTCAGCTGTTCCCCAAGGGTCACTGCTGGAACCACTGCATCTATTCTGTCCCGTTCTCTCAGAATTTGGTATGTTTCTATGATACATTTAATTCCCTCATCTATATCATTAATATATATTGTGAATGTCTGGGCTCCCAGCACTGATTCCAACAGTACCCCACTAGTCACTGCCTGCCACTCGGAAAAAGACCCGTTTATTCCTACTATTTATTTCCTGTCAGTAAACCAATCCTCTATCCCTGTCAGCACCTACCCCCCAATCCCATGTGCTTTAATTTTGCACGCTAATCTCTTGTGTGGGACCTTATCGAACGTCTTCTGGAAGTCCAAATACACACCACATTCACTGGTTCTCCCTTATCTATTCTACTAGTTACATCCTCAAAAAATTCCAGTAGATTTGTCAAGCATGATTTCCCTTTTGTAAATCCATGTTGACTTTGTCTGATCATGTCATTGTTTTCCCAGTGCTCTGCTATTACATGTTTTATAAGGGGCTTTTGGCAGCACAGTGGCGCAGTGGTTAGCAGCGCAGCCTCACAGCTCCAGCGACCCAGGTTCAATTCTGGGTTCTGCATGTGTTGAGTTTGCAAGTTCTCCCTGTGTCTGTGTGGGTTTCCTTCGGGTGCTCCGGTTTCCTCCCACAAGCCAAAAGACTTGCAGGTTGGTAGGTAAGTTGGCCATTATAAATTGCCCCTAGTATAGGTAGGTGGGAGGAAAATATAGGGATAGGTGGGGATGTGGTAAGGATATGGGATTAGTGTAGGATTAGTATAAATGGGTGGTTGATGGTTGGCACAGACTCAAAAGGCCTGTTTGGGTGCTGTATCTCTAAACTAAACTAAATTTCCCCACGACTGATGTCAGGCTAACTGGTATATAATACCCTGCTTTCTTTCTGCCTCTTTTTTTAAATAGTGGAGTTCAATTAACTACCGTCCAATCCATTGGAACTGTTCCAGAGTCTATAGAATTTTGAAAAAAGACCAGAAATGCATCTGCTATTTCAAGGGCCACTTCCTTAATTACTCTGGGATGTAGATTATCAGGCCCTGGGGATTTATCGGCCTTCAATCCCATCAATTTCCCAAACATTCCCCACTGATTTCATACAGTTCCTCCTTCTCACTAGACCCTATGTTCCCCAACATTTCTGGGAGATAATTTGTATCCTCCTTTGTGAAGACAGAACCAAAGTAAGTATTTAATAGGTCTGCCATTTCTTTGTTCCCCATTATAAATTCCCCCGTTTCTGACTGTAAGGGGCCCACATTTGTCTTCACTAATCTTTTTCTCTTCACATATCGATAGAAGCTTTTACAGTCAGTTTTTATGTTCTCTGCTAGCTTACTCTCATACTCTATTTTCCCCTTCTTAATCAATCCTTTTGTCCTCCTCTGCTAAATTCTAAACTGTTCACAATCTTCAGGTTTGCTGCTTGTTCTGACCATTTTATATTTCTCCTCCTTGGATCTAATACTTTCCTTAATTTCTTTTGTCAGCCACAGTTGAGCCACCCTTCCTGTTTTACGTTTGCACAGACAGGAATGAACAATTGTTGTAATTCATCCATGTGCTCTTTAAATGCTAGTCATTGCCTATCCACTGTCAACCCTTTAAGTAACGTTCCCCAAACTATCATAGCCAACTCCCGCCTCATACCTTCATTGTTTCCTTTGTTTAGATTCAGGACCCAAGTCTCAGAATCAACTCTCTCACTCTCCATCTTAATGAAGAATTTTATCATATTATGGTCGCACTTCCCCAAGGGACCCCACACAACAAGATTGTTAACTAATCCTTTCTCGTTACTGAATACCCAGTCTAGGAGGCCTGTTCTCTGGAGGTGTTATACACCTCTATCAATGCTCCACTCAATCTCCTTTGATACAGGCAGAACAGCCCTAGCTTTTCCAACCTAACCTTGTAACTAAAATCCCCCATCCCTGGATCCATTCTGGTAAATTTCCTCTGCATCGTCTCAAGGGCCCTCACATTCTTTCTAAAGTCTGCTGAGCAGAACTGGAAGCAACACTCCAATTGGAGCCTAACCAGAGTTTTATAATGGTTCAGCATAACTTCCCTGCTTTTGTACTCAATGCCTCTATTTATAAAGCCCAAGATCCCATATGCTTTGCGAACCACTCTCGCAATATGTCTTGCCACCTTCAAAGATTGATGCACATGAACCCCAAGTCCCTCTATTCCAATACACTCTTTAGAACTGTGCCATTGAGTATATATTGCCTCTCCCTATTCCTTATGCCAAAATACATCACCTCACACTTGTCACTATTAAATTCCATCTGCCACCTGTCTGCCCATTCTGCTGGCCTATCATTGTCCTGTTGCAGGCAGTTCATATCATCCTCACTGTTTGCCGCTCCTCCAAGTTTTGTGTCATCGGCATATTTTGAGATTCTACTCTATATTCCAAGATCCAAGTCACTTACCTTTAGCAAAAAAAGCAGTGGTTCTAGCACTGACCCTTGGTGAACACCACTGTCGACTATCCTCCAGTCTGACAAAGAACCATTTAATAAGACTCGCTGTTTTCTGTCCTTAAACCAATTTTCTATCCAATTGGACACTGACCCTCCTATACTACGAACCTCAATATTGTTAACCTCCCTTTTATGTGGTACCTTGTCAAATGCTTCCTTAAAATCCATATAAACAACATCCACTGCATTCCCTTCATCAACCTGCTCTGTTAGTTCATCAAAAAATGCAGTTAGATTAGTCAAGCATGAACTTCCATTTATAAATCCATGCTCGCTCTCCTTAATTAACTCAAAGCTCTCCAAGTGACTGTTGATTTTTTACCCTGATTATTCTTTCTAAAACCTTACCCACCGCTGCTGTTAATCTAACTGGCCTATAGTTACCCGGACTGTCCTTACACCCTTTCTTGAATAAGGGCGTCGCATTTGCCTCTGGCACCTCCCCCGTATCCAGGGAAGATTGGAACAATTATAGCAAACCCTTCCGTTATCTGCATCCGCATTTCCTTTCGCAACCTGGGATGCCAGCCATCCGGACCAGGTGATTTATCTGCCCTAAGCACAGCCAGCCTTTTTAGTACCTCCATCTCCTAATTTGTACTCACTCCATTGCCTCTACTCTCTTCACTTAGACTGATATTTTGTCAAATTCCACTTCCTTAGTGATCACTGATACAAAGTACTCATTAAGTAGATTCACATTGCCCTGCACCTCTAAGCTTATATTATCCTCTTTGTCCCTAATAGGCCCGACTCAACCTCTTACTACCCACTTATCATTTACATGCTGCTCGAAGATTTTTGGGTTTCCTTTCATGTTGACTGCCAGTCTATTCTCATGGAAATAGAGAATTATAAAATATAGAAGATGTAAGTATTTCCCATCCTTGATGAGGTGGAACTTTTTTATGTTGTGGGTGGTAATGACTTGGCCCACGAGTGTGGTGGAAGCAGAGACAATCAATGATTTGAAAAGGAAATTGGATGGATACTTGAAGGAAAGAAACTTGAAGGAGGAAAGGGATCGAGCTGGTGAGTAGAACTGACTAGATTGCTCCGGGGAGAGCCAGCATGGACGTGATAGGCCAAACGACCACCTTCTGTGCTGTAAATGACTCTGTGTTGTTTCTCAAATTCAATCCACTGGTGCTTGGTAAATAATTTCACAGTAAATTGTGCAACTGGAAAATCACAACAAAGGCAAGGGACGCATAAGGAAACAAAATTGCTGAAACCCAGGAACCTTTAGATATTCAGTCTAACACTCTCCCAACTGAGCTATTTTAGCCCTACATTAACAGTGGTTTGGTGTCCTTGTTTTGGAAGAAAATACATACATTCAAGTTTTCCAAAAAATTAAAGAACACAACATGTGAGTAATATTCCCCATTGCTTTCTCAGTACTGATGGATTGTGAAGCGGGAGACAGCCAGAAGTGCCACTGAGCTGCACAGACCCCCGAGCTGAGAATGAAATGAGATCAAATTCAATCTTTCATCGTGAGATGCTGCTGAGAGGTAAGAGTCCTGAATCAAAGCGAGACTTGCTCATTTCAAACACTCCCTGTACTCTCTGCTCATGAAGCCTTAAAAAAGGGAAAAACAGAATGGCACTCAAACTAACAACCCTGCCATTAAAAGTCTCATATTCGACTGACAGAACTGTCACTTCTACTCGGTCTCTTATTGGATGGATGCAACTCCAACGCAGGGGTGGCATTCAAATCCTCCCATGGGTCCACATGTCAGACTGAGTTCCATGTTGTAGACTCAAGCAAAGGAAATCTGCTCACTTCCAAAACTATCAGCGAATTGAAGCTGATTACGATCAACATCATCAGAGGTCAGAACTACCTGGTGAAAGAAGACACTCTGAAGAAGGATCCACAATTATTCAAAGGCATCGACAAAGTGAAAAACAAGAAAATCAATGAGTCAATGCAAGCCAAACAACAGAAACACTGAAGAATTCTATTCTATATCCGAACCCAGTCCTGTTGTTTTTGGAACAAAAACAAGAAATGCCGGATTCACTCAGCAGGTCTGGCAGCATCTGTGGAAAGAGAAGCAGAGTTAACGTTTCGGGTCAGTGACCCTTCTTCGGGGTTCCGAAGAAGGGTCACTGACCCGAAACGTTAACTCTGCTTCTCTTTCCACAGATGCTGCCAGACCTGCTGAGTGAATCCGGCATTTCTTGTTTTTGTTTCAGATTTCCAGCATCCGCAGTATTTTGCTTTTATTTTACTGTTGTTTTTGGAGTCAGGTCTCAATTACAGCGACAACTTTATATTCCCACTTGGCTATCTGTGCATTTCGTTCATTTCAATTTTGCCGACAAGCTCTTTGAATCCAGTTGTCTGGTCCTCAAGCCAGCTCCGTGTGGAAGTCAATTCCACCTTCTGCAAGGCTGAAACCAATAGATAACCTTAATCTAAAAATGCCAATAGGCCAGGGCCCGTCCAGGATTTGAACCCAGGACCTCACACAGGTTAATTAACCATACAACTCTAAGCGAGAATCATACCCCTAGACCAACGAGGAACTGCCAAATGAAGTTTTATTAGCTGCTGTGGAATTTCACTGGCACCCCACAGCCAATCATCCATTTTTTTCAGATCAAAGCAACATCCTGCAAATGCTGAAATAAAAACAGAAAGTGCTGGAAATGTTCAGCAGCTCTGGCAGCATCTGTGCTGTGAGAAACACAGTTAACGTTTCAGGGCACTCACCTTTTGTTTCAGCCATCCTTTCAGACTGCTTCTGTCCATCCAATCTCACTTTCTATTCTATCCACTTTCTAACCACTCACTACGTAAATACATTTTTCATGAATTCATCTTTCCTTTATTATTGACAGTTTTATATTTCTGGCCTTTGCTTCAGACACCACCACAAGTGGAATCATGTCTCCATCTACCCAATCAAACCCCTTCGCTGTCTCATCACATTGCAATGTTTCTTTAACCCTGACAGACTGTGAAGTTTCTGCTGCTTGATTGCAGTTCTTGCTTCCCGCCAGCAGATGTCACCTCACTCCAATACAGTGAAGTTTACAAATCTGAGAGAGACACAACAGGAAATAATTGTTCACATTATAGTGAATGTGTGGGATTTAGAAATACTAGGAGTGGAGACGAGTTATTATTGCATTTTGTCAAACTAAACATAAGTTATAATGTTGTAATAAATCCGTCACTCTGTTGTCTTGACTGTGAGAGTGACCTAGAGTCATCGGGTCACTGAGTCATTTGTGGCACAGAAGGAGGCCATTCGCCCCATCGAGCCCATGCCGGCTCTCCATGGAGCGATCCAGTCAGTCCCACTCGTCTGCTCGATCCCCGTAGCCCAGTAAATTTATTTCCTTCAAGTGCCCATTCAAATTCCTTTTGTAATCATTGATTGTCTCCACTTCCTCCGCCCTCGTGGGCAGCGAGTTGCAGATCCTTACCAATCACTGTGCAAAAATGTTCTTCCGCACACTCCCCCTGTATCTCCCTCTCTCTCTCTGCCCCTGTCTCTCATTTTCTCTGCCCCTGACAGTTGCAGAGAGCGAGAATTCTCAACTTTGTGTTTAGTCTGCTTTTAAAAAATCGCAGCCGTCAGTTTCACAGCTGACAGGTGCTTTGAGCAGAGACAGCACTTCCGAAACTCGGACAAGCTCGGGTTTTTCTGGAGGGCTTTTAAAAGAAATCAGAACTGCCGGAAAGCTCCGAACTTGTCCGAGGTTCTGAAACGTTGTCTCTGCTCTCAGGACCTGTCAGCTGTGAAACTGACGGCTGCGATTTGATTGAAAGTCAGACTGGTCTGGAAGAAGAAGCCAATGGGAAATTTCTCATCCCTGAAATTATCAATCACGGACCTCAAAAACTTTTAACGCGGACACTGGTGTCCATGTACAGACATGTTGCCAACCCCTGTTCTTCACAGAGACTTACCAATCACACACCGATCAACGGTAACAAATAATTTGACTTCTTTTTTATTGAAGACTGACAATACTATATGCAAGTTACAGGAGATCTCTGCAGGCACATCTTACTGGGGATCAACACATCTCCTACTCTGTGTCACATACTGTATGACATCACTTCCTGAAGTGATGATGCACACACATAAAGCAAAATCACAATATCCCCTTTTTCCTTGGCTGGTGCAGACATGATGGTTTCAAATAATTTAGGAATGATTAAGACAGATAGTAAGAGTTTCGATAGATATTTAAACAAGAAAAGAGTTAACAAAGCGAGCATTGGTCCTTTCGAAAGTGAGTCTGGGGAATGAATAATGGATAATAATGAGATGGTCGATGAATTGAAGAGATATTTTGCATCGGTTTTCACTACTGAGGATACAGTAACATTCCAGTATTGGCTGTAAGTCAGGGAATGGAAGGGAAGGAGGAACTCAAGAAAATTACAATCAACAGAGAAGTGGTACTGAACAAATTGTTGGAGCTGTGGGCTGACACATCCCCGGGTCCTGATGGACTTCATCCCAGGATGTTAAAAAAGTGGCTAATGAGATAGTTGATCCGTTAGTTTTAATTTTCCAATATTCCCTAGATTTGGGGAAGGTTCCTTTACGTTGGAAAATAGTGAATGTAACTCCTTTATTCAAAAAGGGAGGGAGACAGAATGCAGGAATCCACAGGCCAGATAGCTCAACATTTGTCTTAGGGAAAATGTTGGAAGCTATTATTAAGGACAGCAGGGTATTTAGAAAAATTCATGGTAATCAGGCAGAGTCAACATGGTTTTGTGAAAGGAAAATCATGTTTAACCAATTTATTGGAGTTCTTTGAGGGAGTTACATGTGCTGTGGATAAAGGGAAACCGGTGGATATATTGTACTTAGATTTCCAGAAGGCATTGATAAGGTACTACATCAAAGGTTATTGCAGAAAATAAAAGCTCATGGTGTCAGGGGTAACATATTGGCATGGATAGAAGATTGGCCAGCTAACAGGAAACAAAGAGTAGGTATAAATGGGCCATTTTCTGGTTGGCGAGATGTAACTAGTGGAGTGCCACAAGGATCAGTCCTTGGGCCTCAATTATATACTATGTATATTAATGACTTGGAGGAGGGGGGAGAGTGTAATATATCCAAATTTGCTGATGATACAAAAATAGGTAGGAGGGCATGTTGTCATGAGGACATAAGGAATCTGCAAGGGGCTAGAGATAGGTTGAGTGAGTGGGCAAAAATTTGGCAGATGGAGTTTAACGTAGGAAACTGTGAGGTCATACACTTTGGTGGGAAGAATCAAAAGACAGACTATGATTTAAATGGAGAGAGACTCCAAAAAAGAGGGATCTGGGTGTTCTTGTGATTAAAACACAAAAAGTTAGCATGCAGGTGCAGCAAGTAATTAAGAGAGCAAATGGAATTTTGGCCTTTATTGCTAGGGGGTTGGAGTTTAAAAATAGAGAAGTCTTGTTACAACTGTACAGGGTGTTGGTGAGGCCACACCTGGAGTGCTGTGTACAGTTTTGGTCCCTGTATTTAAGAAAGGATATACTGGTATTGGATACAGTCAAAAGAGATTCACTCGGCTGATTCCTGGGATAAAGGGGTTGATTTATCAAGAATGGCTAAACAGGTTAGGCTTTATACATTAAAGTTTAGAAGAATGAGGGGTGATCTGATTGAAATGTATAAGATTCTGAGGGGGCTTGACAGGGTAGATGTTGAGAAGATGTTTCCACTAGTGGGGGAATCTCGAACGAGGGGACATAGTTACAGAATAAGGGGACAGTCATTAAAACTGAGATGCAAAGGAATTTCTCCTCTCAGAGGGTAGTGAATGTCTGGAATTCTAACCCCAGAGAGTTGTGGAGACTAAATCACTGAAAGCATTTAAAGAGGAGGTAGATAGATTTTTTAAATATTGGGGAGTTGAGGGCTATGAGGAGCTGGCACGAAAGAGGAGTTGAGGTCTGGGGCAAATCAGCCCTGATCTTATTGAATGGCGGGGCAGGCTTGGGGGGGCCGAATGACCTACTCCTGCTCCTATTACTTATGTTCTTATAAGGAGCTACAAAGAGATGTAGATCGGTTAAGTGAGTGGGCAAAGACCTGGCAAATGGAGTATAATGTGGGAAAGTGTGAAATTGTCCACTTTGGAAGAATAAAAAAGAAGCATATTATCTAAATGGTGAGAGACTGCAGGCCTCTAAGATGAAGAGGGATCTGGGTGTCCTAGTGCATGAATTGCACAAGGTTCATATGCAGGTACAGCACGTAATTAGGAAAGCTAATAGAATGTTATCGTTTATCGCGAGGGGAATTGAATACAAAAGTAGGGAGGTTATGCTTCAGCTATACAGGGCATTGGTAAGACCACATCTGGAGTACTGTCTACAGAACTGGTCTCCTTATTTAAGGAAGGATGTGAATGCATTGGAGGCAGTTCAGAGAAGGTTTACTGGACAAATACCTGGAATGGTGGGCTGTCTTACGAGGAAAAATTGGACAGGCTTGGCTTGTATCCACCAGATTTTAGAAGAGTAAGAGGCAACTTGATTGAAACATATAATATCCTGAGGGTCTTGACAGGGTGGATGTAGAAAGGATGTTTCCCCTTCTGGGAGAATGTAGAATTAGGGGTCACTGTTTAAAAATATGGGATTGCCCATTTAAGACAGAGATGAGGAGAATTTTTTTCTCTTAGAGGGTTGTGAGTCTTTGCAGTTCTCTTCCTCAAAACGCAGTGGAAGCAGAGTCTTTGAATATTTTTAAGGCAGATGTAGATAGATTCTTGATAAGCAAGGGGGTGGTCAGGGGTAGCTGGAAATGTGGGTCATCAGTTCAGCTATGAAATTATTGAATGGCGGAGCAGGCTGGAAGGGCCGAGTGGCCTAATCCTGCTCCTAATTCATCTGTTCATATGCTTGTATGTTTGTATAGCTTTTAGTTAGGGCTAAAATGAGCTGATTTAAAGAGCCAGGGGAGTTTAAATCAATCTCCATCAATTAGTCTAAAACAGGCCCAGATGAGGGGCAGGATTTTGTATTCCCGCTGCCGGGAGCAGTGGCAGTTGCGAACATGGCAACCATTCCCTCCGTTATCTTGTATGTACAATTAGTTTAGTGTATGTTACCTGGATCCACTGCCCTCCCCCAGCCACACCTGCTCTTTGTTTTCTCAACGAAATTGATCCAGCCGAAACTGAAGAGCTCAGCTGTCGATACTTCAATCTCTGATCCTGCTGTCTTCACCGCCCAGAGTGTCTGCGGCCACGGCTTGCGGTAAGTCCATTGAGGAGAAGAAGGAGCAGCGGGACCCTAGGGAAGTCTTGAGAAAAGGTGCCCCGAACACCCAAAAAATCCATGAACGGCCCCCCGGCCGCAACTTCAAAGCGCCCGCGGGAGATGGCTCGGAGAGCATCTGCAGTGCACTGTCGGCAATGCGGTATGCCTTTATTTAAACCACATCAAGAACATTTAAAGGAATATAAAACACAACTTTCTGGATTTTGCACCAGGGCTGTACTAAATTCACCATGGATTTAGTCTGTGAATGATGTGACTGGCTGCAGTAGGAAATGTGGCAGTTAAGGTGGCCACTTCTCGAACATTTTTGCCTCAGAGTCTTTCCAGAGGCTGAGGAAATGGCTTATTACCTGCACCTGCTTTCCCCCCACCCTTCCCCTTCCCCCCCTTTCCACCCACCTTCCCCTTCCCCCCCTTTCCACCCCCCCTTCCCCTTCCCTGCTCCACCCTCTCAGCGCACCCCCTCACAACCCCGTCCCAGCCCCCCCCTCGCACCATCTTCCCCCGGCACCCCCTTCCCCTGCACCACCCCCCCATCCCCTTACAGCCCCCTTCCCAGCTCCCCCTCACACCCCCCTCCCTCCACCCCCTTCCCCTGCACCCCCTCCACAACTTTACAGCCCCCTTCCCAGATCCCCCTCGCACCCCCTCCCTCCACCCCTCCCCCTCGCATCCGCTCCTCCCACCGGCATCATCCTACCCCTGTTTAGGGGCCCTAACAACCTCACTGCCTTGTGGGTGTCTCGGGAGAGACCAAGGCTAAGGGAGTAAACCCTAACAGAAAATCTGGAGCGGAACCCCGTAGGCGGTCATGTGTCAACTTTGGCATGTTTCCGGCATTTCCTGCAGCCATCCCGGTGCCAAGCATCGTGCTCTGCACTCCTTTGGACCCCACCAGAAAGGCCGAGAGGGGGGTTTTGACGACTGGGCAACTCTCAACCTCCATAAATTCACCCAGGCATGCACCATGGAGAGGTCACTCCATAGTTGCCTCACAGCGACTGAAACAACATGGAAGGCAGCAGTTATGGGTTATAAGTCCAGATAAATTGGCATAGAAACTGGGCGACACGGGTTGCTTTTGTCAGTGGGAGAGGTCATCGCACCTCACTGGTCAGCTACCGCCCGCCTCAAACCGGGCAGCCCTCGGTCAATAAGGTTCTGTCCCGCCACAGTCTACCTGCTTCAATGGGTGCTTGGAGCTCAGGGTCATTGCCCGAAAGGTGGACTGATACACTGCACCAAACAACACGAAAAAAGAAAAGAAGGTACCAGCCCTTCGCTTTGCAAGCTGGAACGTCAGAACTATGTGTCCTGGCCTGTTGGAAGACCTTACACAAATCAACGATTCTCGGAAGACCGCCATCATCAACAATGAGCTCAGTAGACTCAATGTAGACATTGCAGCACTTCAGGAGACACGCCTCCCCGCAAGTGGATCTCTAGCAGAGCAAGACAACACCTTCTTCTGGCAGGGTAGGGATCCTGAAGAACCAAGACAGCATGGAGTGGGCTTCGCCATTAGAAACTCCTTGCTCAGCATGATAGAGCCTCCCTCAAATGGCTCGGAACGCATACTGTCCATCCGACTGCTCACCACCTCTGGTCCAGTACACTACTCAGCATCTATGCTCCAACACTCTGCTCCCCACCTGAAGCTAAAGATCAGTTCTACGAGGAACTCCATAACATCATTAGCAGTATCCCCAACACCGAACACCTATTCCTGCTGGGGGACTTTCATGCCAGGGTTGGGGCCGACCATGACTCATGGCCCTCCTGCCTTGGGCGCTATGGCATTGGAAGGATGAATGAGAACGGGCAGAGACTGCTTGTGTTGTGTACCTGTCATAACCTCTGCATCACCAACTCGTTCTTTCACACTAAACCCTGTCACCAGGTTTCATGGAGGCACCCAAGATCGCGTCGTTGGCACCAGCTAAACCTCATTGTCACGAGGCGAGCCGTCTTAAACAGTGTTCAAATCACACGCAGCTTCCACAGTGCGGATTGCGACACCGACCACTCCCTGGTGTGCAGCAAGGTTAGACTCAGACCAAAGAAGTTGCATCATTCCAAGCAGAAGGGCCGCCCGCGCATCAACACAAGCAAAACCTCTCACCCACAGCTGTTACAAAAATTTCTAAATTCACTTGTAACAGCCCTTCAAAACACTCCCACAGGGGATGCTGAGACCAAGTGGGCCCACATCAGAGACACCATCTATGAGTCAGCTTTGACCACCTACGGCAAAAGTGCGAAGAGAAATGCAGACTGGTTTCAATCTCACAATGAAGAGCTCGAACCTGTCATAGCCACGAAGCGCATTGCACAGTTGAACTACAAGAAAGCCCCCAGTGAGTTAAGATTAGATTAGATTAGAGATACAGCACTGAAACAGGCCCTTCGGCCCACCGAGTCTGTGCCGAACATCAACCACCCATTTATACTAATCCTACACTAATCCCATATTCCTACCAAACATCCCCACCTGTCCCTATATTTCCCTAACACCTACCTATCCTAGTGACAATTTATAATAGCCAATTTACCTATCAACCTGCAAGTCATTTGGCTTGTGGGAGGAAACCGGAGCACCCGGCGAAAAGCCACGCAGACACAGGGAGAACTTGCAAACTCCACACAGGCAGTACCCGGAATCGAACCCGGGTTCCTGGAGCTGTGAGGCTGCGGTGCTAACCACTGCGCCACTGTGCCTCCCTTAAAGCAGCACTTAAAGCAGCCAGAAGCACTGCACAAAGAACAGCCAGGCGCTGCGCAAACGACTACTGGCAACACCTATGCAGTCATATTCAGCTGGCCTCAGACACCGGAAACATCAGAGGAATGTATGATGGCAGTAAGAGAGCCCTTGGACCAACCATCAAGAAGATCGCCCTCCTCAAATCTAAATCAGGGGACATAATCACTGACCAACGCAAACAAATGGACCGCTGGGTTGAGCACTACCTAGAACTGTACTCCAGGGAGAATGTTGTCACTGAGACTGCCCTCAATGCAGCCCAGCCTCTACCAGTCATGGATGAGCTGGACATACAGCCAACCAAATCGGAACTCAGTGATGCCATTGATTCTCTAAACAGCGGAAAAGCCCCTGGGAAGGACAGCATTACCCCTGAAATAATCAAGAGTGCCAAGCCTGCTATACTCTCAGCACTACATGAACTGCTATGCCTGTGCTGGGACGAGGGAGCAGTACCTCAGGACATGCACGATGCCAATATCATCACCCTCGATAAAAACAAAGGTGACTGCGGTGACTGCTTCAACTACCGTGGAATCTCCCTGTTCAGGAGAGTGGGGAAAGTCTTTGCTCGAGTCGCTCTAAACAGGCTCCAGAAGCTGGCCGAGCGCGTCTACCCTGAGGCACAGTGTGGCTTTCGTGCAGAGAGATCGACCGTCGACATGCTGTTCTCCCTTCGTCAGATACAGGAGAAATGCCATGAACAACAGATGCCCCTCTACATTGCTTTCATTGATCTCACCAAAGCCTTTGACCTCGTCAGCAGACGTGGTCTCTTCAGACTACTAGAAAAGATTGGATGTCCACCAAAGCTACTAAGTATCATCACCTCATTCCATGACAATATGAAAGGCACAATTCAACATGGTGGCTCCTCATCAGACCCCTTTCCTATCCTGAGTGGCGTGAAACAGGGCTGTGTTCTCGCACCCACACTTTTTGGGATTTTCTTCTCCCTGCTGCTTTCACATGCGTTCAAGTCTTCTGAAGAAGGAATTTTCCTCCACACAAGATCAGGGGGCAGGTTGTTCAACCTTGCCCGTCTCAGAGCGAAGTCCAAAGTACGGAAAGTCCTCATCAGGGAACTCCTCTTTGCTGACGATGCTGCTTTAACATCTCACACTGAAGAGTGCCTGCAGAGTCTCATCGACAGGTTTGCGGCTGCCTGCAATGAATTTGGCCTCTCCATCAGCCTCAAGAAAACAAACATCATGGGGCAGGACGTCAGAAATGCTCCATCCATCAATATTGGCGACCACGCTCTGGAGGTGGTTCAAGAGTTCACCTACCTAGGCTCAACTATCACCAGCAACCTGTCTCTAGATGCAGAAATCAACAAGCGCATGGGTAAGGCTTCTACTGCTATGTCCAGACTGGCCAAGAGAGTGTGGGAAAATGGCGCACTGACACGGAACTCAAAAGTCCAAGTGTATCAAGCCTGTGTCCTCAGTACCTTGCTCTATGGCAGCGAGGCCTGGACAACGTATGTCAGCCAAGAGCGACGTCTCAATTCATTCCATCTTCGCTGCCTCCGGAGAATACTTGGCATCAGGTGGCAGGACCGCATCTCCAACACAGAAGTCCTCGAGGCGGCCAACATCCCCAGCTTGTACACACTACTGAGTCAACGGCGCTTGAGATGGCTTGGCCATGTGAACCGCATGGAAGATGGCAGGATCCCCAAAGACACATTGTACAGCGAGCTCGCCACTGGTATCAGACCCACTGGCCGTCCATGTCTCCGCTTTAAAGACGTCTGCAAACGCGACATGAAGTCCTGTGACACTGGTCACAAGTCGTGGGAGTCAGGTGCCAGCGTTCGCCAGAGCTGGCGGGCAGCCATAAAGGTGGGGCTAAAGTGCGGCGAGTCGAAGAGACTTAGCAGTTGGCAGGAAAAAAGTCAGAGGCACAAGGAGAGAGCCAACTGTGTAACAGCCCCGACAAGCAAATTTTTCTGCAGCACCTGTGGAAGAGCCTGTCACTCTAGAATTGGCCTTTATAGCCACTCCAGGCGCTGCTCCACACACCTCTGACCACCTCCAGGTGCTTACCCATTGTCTCTCGAGACAAGGAGGCCAAAGAAATGTTTGTTTCAAGCCCAAGATGCCATATATTTTACTAACCACTCTCTCAATATGCCCTGCCACTTTCAAAGATCGATGCACATGCACCCCCAGGTCCCTCTGTTCCTGCACACTCTTCAGAACTGTGCCATTAAGTATACATTTCCTCTCCCTATTCCTTCTGTCAAAATGCATCACCTCACACTTAACAGTATTAAATTCCATCCGTCACCTCTCTGCTCATTCTGCTCGCCTGTCTACGTCCTATTGCAGGCGGTTCATATCATCCTCACTGTTTGCCTCACCTCCAAGTTTGGTATTGTCAGCAAATTTTGAGATTCTGCTCCGTATTCCAAGATCCACATATTTTATACATAGCAAGAAAAGCAGTGATCCCAGCACTGACCCTCGGGGAACACCACTGTCTACCATCCCCCAGTCTGAAAAGAAACCATTTACTACAACTTGCTTGTTTCTGCCCTTAAGTCAATTTTTCTAACCAATTGGAAGCTGACCCTCCTATTCCACGAGCCTCAATCTTGTTAACCAGCCTTTTATGTGATACCTTATCAAATGCTTTCATAAAATCCATAGAAACAGCACCCACTGTATTTCCTTCATCAAACTTCTCTGCTCCTTCATCAAAAAATTCAATTAGATTAGTGAAGCATGATCTGCCTTTTACAAATCCATGCTGGCTATCCTTAATTAACTCAAACCTCTCTAAATGTCCATTGATATTTTCCCTGATTATCATTTCTGAAACCTTACCCAGCATTGATGTTAAATTAACTGGCATGGAGTTGCTTGGACTGTCCTTACACCCTTTCTTGAATAAGGGTGTTATTTGCCACTCTCCAATCCCCTTATCTGGGGATGATTGGAAGATTATGGCAAGCACTTCCTGGAGGGTGTCTGGAGCGGTGGCAGACCTGCAAGGAATCAACTACCGGGGAGTGAATAAAGTGAGACCCAGGCTCGCGGCCTTCAGCTGCCTGGAGGGGGGTCGGAGAGGCAGCGGATCCAGCGAGGAACCACAATTCAGGGAGAATGAGAAGGTCCTTGTGAGGGGACAGAGAAGATTAAGTTGCAGGTTTATCAGTTTATAAGCACGTGCAGAGCCAAGGAACAGTGCCGGGGAAGATCCAATAATAGAAAGCTGCAATCGGTTGTCAGGCAGGAGTGATTAAATGACAGAAGAGATGATGGTGCAAAGCAAATAAAAGGGTAACAACAAGTAGCATTTGTTAAGCATAAATACCAGGAGTGGGGATCGAACCCACGCAGACATTCGTCTATTGGATCTTGAGTCCAACGCCTTAACCACTCGGCCATCCTGGTACGTTAGCCAAATGATGAAAATGAAATTTAATGTGATCCGGGTGCCATCTAGCCTTTGACAAAATCCAATTATGACGCCTCTCCCATGCTAAATTGGACCCTTCATCATCTTATAAACCTCAATCAGATCACCCCTCAGTCTAGGTTTCTCTAAGGTGCAGGGTCCCAACTCTTTTAGTCTAACTTGATAACGAAGATGTCTTATACTGGGAATTAGTTTAATGTCTCTCCTCTGTACCCTTTCCAAGGCCTCAATATCACCCATCATGTGAGGAGACCAAGACTGGATACAATATTCCAAGTGAGTCCTGACCAAGGTTTCATAAAAGGACAAATGGGGGACATCTCAGATACTGAAGGAGTCCGTGTCCAGGAGCAGCAAGACCTGGACAACGTTCAGGCTTGGGTTGCTAAGTGGCAAGTAACATTCACACCACATAAGTACCAAGCAATGACCATCTCCAACAAGAGAGAATGTAACCATTTCCCTTTGACGTTCAACAGCATTACCATCGCTGAATCCCCCCCACCATCAACATCCTGGGGGTTACCATTGACAGAAGCTTAACTGGACCATTCATATAAATACTGTGGCTACAAGGGTAAAACAGATAGTGGGAATTCTGCAATGAGTAACTCAGCTCAAGGCACTAGGTGAAATGCTCATTTCGGAGATGTGGAGAATTGAACTGGTCAGGTGTGCAGAATAGTGGCAAATTAAATTCAACTTGGAGAAGTGTGAGGTGATGCATTTGGTGAGCTCAAACACGGCAAAGGAATACACAATTAATGGGTGAATGCTGAGAGGTGTCGAGGAAGTGAGAGACCTTGAAGTGAATGTCCACAAATCCCTGAAAGTAGCAGGACAGGTTGATAAGTTGGTTGAGAAGGCTTATGGAATCCTTTCCTTTATTAGCCGATGTATAGAATATAAGAAAAGGGAGGTTATGCTGGAACTGTATCAATCATTAGTTAGGCCACAACTTGAGTTCTGTGTGCAGTTCTGGTCACCTCATTACAGAAATATTGTAATTGCACGAGAGAGGTTATAGAGGAGATTTACGAGGATGTTGCCAGGACTGGAAAAATGCAGCTATGAGGAAAGATTGGATAGACTGGGTTTGTTCTCCTTGGAACAGAGGAGGCTGATGGGAGATTTGATTGAAACGTACAAAATTATGAGGGGCCTGGATAGAATGGATGGGAAGGGTCTATTTACCTTAACGGAGAGGTCAGTGATGAGGGGGCATAGATTTAAAGTGATTTGTCGAAAGATTAGAGGGGAGATGAGGAAATGTTTTTTTCACCCAGAGGGTGTGAAGGGTCTGGAACTCACTGCCTGTGAGGGTAGTTGAGGCAGAAACCCTCAACTCATTTAAAAGGAGTCTGGAGATGCACCTCAAGTGCCTGAACCTGCAGGGTTACGGACCAAATGCTGGAAAATGGGATTCGGCTGGGTGGCTCATTTTTGGCCTTCCTGTGCTGTAAACTTTCTATGTTCTATGTTTTATGATTCTTTGCAGAAACGATTCTGTGATTCTTGACTCTCTAAAACTTGTCCACCATCTACAAGGCACAAGCCAGGATGAGTACAGCTCCAACAACATTCTAGAAACTCAACAATATTCAGGACAAAGTAGCCCACTGGATTGTCACCCCATTCACCACCTTAAACATTCACTCCCTTCACCACTGACGCACAGTGGCAGCAGTGTGTACCATCTACCAGATGCACTGCAGCACCTTCCAAACCGAAGACCTCCACCACCTTGAAGGACAAGGGCTGCAGATGCATGGAAACACCACCATGTGCAAGTTCCCCTTCAAGTCACACACCATCTGATCTGCAAATATATCGCTGTTCATTCACTGATGCTGGGTCAAAATCCTGGATCTCCCTTCCTAACAGCACTGTGGGTGTACCTACACCACATGGAGTGCAGTAATTCAAGAAGGGAGCTCACCGCCACCTTGTCAAGGACAATTAGGGATGGGTAACAAATTCTGGCCTTGCCAGCGGCGCTCACATCCCATGAAAGAATATGCCCCATCTTATACTCAATTGTCCTCTGAATGCAGCCCAACCCTCTATTTGCTCCAGCTATCACTTCACAGCATTGCTGCTGTAACTTTAGAGATCTGTGCACTAGAACATCCAGATCTCTGCTCAAAATTATTTTCTTTTTCCACCTACTTTAATGTTTTTCCCTGAAGGGTGTATGAATGTTGAGCATTCGCCCTGTCCACATGAATAACACTGCACTTACCCAAATTAAAAATCATTTACCAGTCATGAACCCAATCTCCCAACACATTAAGATCAGCCTGAAACAGTCGAGCATCGTCTACAGTCTGAACACTCGCACAGATCTTCAAATCATCTGTAAATTTACAGATCGTGTTCCTGACACCTGCATCCTGATCATTGATCAAATAGTAAAGAGCGACAGTCCCAACACCGATCCCTGTGGGACACCACTGGTAACTGCTCTCCAAACAGATCCAGATCCATCTGTAACTACTTTCTGCCTCTGTCCTGCCAGTTAGTTCCCAATCCAGATCAATATATTACCACTGATACCAGGCACTTTCACCTTGCAGAGAAGCCTCTTGAGTGGAACTTGATCAAAATCTTTTGGATGAGATCAGCTAATTGAACTCAGGCCGGAGGTTAGGCCAAGGCCCGTCCTTCTCTGTGTGGGTCTCAGGACCAAACAAGGTGCGATCAGTTCACTGAGCACAGGCCCTTCCTGCTCTATATGCTGCTCCAGGACCTGTTCTGCTGCCTCTGCTGCACAGGTCATGTTCTGCTGCCTCGACTGCCTGATAGTTAAGGAGCTGAATGCGAGCCTGCAGCAGCCATGGCTGAAGGAAGACACCGGGTGGCCCCACGGTTTAGCAATGCCTCCCTGCAGGTTCTCCTCCAGGCTGCAAGGGAAAGGTAGAAGGTCCTCTTCCCCAGGGATGGGAGGAGGAATCCTGCCCGCCTGACCAAGCAAGGCTGGCTGAAGATAGCGGGGGAGGTCAGTAGCCCTGGGGTCACCCCCAGGACATGGATCCAGTGCAGGAAGTGGGTCAATGACCGGATCCGGGCTGCTCAGGTGAAAACTCCAAACACTTTGGACCCTTTGGACATTGCATGTGGCAGAGTGAGAGGGAGTGTTTGGTAGAAAGGGAGTGACCACCCAGTCATGTGTATTGGGGAAGGGCAGCAGGACATGCTGCCTGAGGCTTGGCTGCATCTCGGTGAGAGGTGCACGTCAGTCATTGTAGAACCTCACACAATCCCTCGAGAGGGGCCACATGCAGGAGGCATATGTGTGTCCACATCATGGACTGCTGGACTATCACCATCAGAGATGTTGGGCTTGTCCCCGCTGGGAGACTAACTTTGTTCATCATTGTGTCTGCAGGAGAAGACAGCCCACAATTGGAAAGAGCGTGTCAAGACTGGCGGTGGATGCCTTATCTCCATGTCCTCATCCCGATGGAGGAGGAGGCCATGGAACTGGCCGGGCAGCAAAGCAGCTGCTCCATAGCTGATGGAGAGACAGGGGCACCTACCCAAGAGAGTGAGTGAACATCTCCTGGGGCACAAGGGAGCATCTGCTGCAAAGGAGCCACACTGCTCATCTGTTCACCACTGCATCAATGGAGCTGCACAGTAGGGGTGGTTGGAAAGTCGTGATGGGCAGACCCTAACACTTCAATGTCCCTGTTTTCTCATGCAAGTCTGAATGAAACACAAGAGCGAAGAGCTGGAGAGACTGGGGGACAGACAGACACCTCTGAGGAGCTGGAGGGCTCCTCAGAGGGTCCACCATCACATCATTCCCCCGCATCCTCCAACAGCACAGAAACTCTCACTCGGTGGGTATCCACTCGCTGTTAGATTCGGGCTCACAAGCTGGTGAGCACATCACAGACAGGCCCAGGCAGCTGACGGAGGCTGTGACAGCCGAGGCCACTGACAGTAGGAGGACTGTGGGAGGCCAGGCCCACGCTGAGTCCCAGGTTGATGACGTGCCTCTGGTGTCATCAGCAACACGGGAAATGCTGCAGCTGCAGCAAGAAGTCAGGCAACATCTGGCAGAGCTGCCAGAAACTATGTGTACCCAAGCAAGGATGATGGAGGAGTCCATCCAGGCCTTGGGTGCTGTACTGTCTCTGATGGGGGTGCATCTGGCTTCCTCCATTGAGAGATTGGTGACTCTGATGGAGAGCCAGATCCAGCCGACCAATCAGTGGCTGCCAGAGATGTGCGCAGACCTGCACTCCATCGCTTTGTCCATGAGCTCCATCCAGCGGTGACAAGGCGAGAGGGGAATGAGGCACCTGAACTCTTCACCAGGTCCACGTCCCTCTCAGGTCAGCAGCGGGGTACAAGTGAGTCTTATAACCGGGGAGGAGCAGCTGGCTGCTACAGTTGGGGTCTCCTCTCAGGGTGCTCCTGGTGTGGACAGTAGCTCCAAAGCCCCTCTGCCAGTGACACCAGTGCCTCCATCATCCTCATTGACAGAGGGGATACCGGTACCTGTGCAGGAGGCCCTCCAGGGCTCAGGCTGTCAGAGGACGGCCACCAATGTCATCCCAAGCCATGGGGCAGCAAGGTCAGCAGCCTGTCTCCACCTCAGCTGACAGCACAGGGCGAGCACCATGTAGGAGCACCCAGAAAAGATTGAAGAAGGGCACCTAGATTCACTTCAGGGTTCACGGGTGAATGTAAATTCCAGATGGATAGGGTTGTGTTTGGTGTCACACGGAATAAAGTTAGTTTAGTGATACAGCACTGAAACAGGCCCTTCATCCCACCAAGTCTGTGCCGACCATCATCCACCCATTTACACTAATCCTGCACTAATCCCATTTTCCTACCACATCCCCAGCTGTCCCTATATTTCCCTACCACCTACCTATACTAGGAGCAGTTTATCATGGCCAATTAACCTCTCAACCTGCAAGTCTTTGGCATGTGGGAGGAAACCGAAGCACCCGGAGAAAACCCACGCAGACACAGGGAGAACTTGCAAACTCCACACAGACAGTACCCAGAATTGAACCCGTGTCGCTGGAGCTGTGAGATTGCGGTGTTAACCACTGCGCCGCCAAAGAAATGATGTTCTCTCACTCTGTCTCCTTCCTATTGTTGATGCCCTTTGGGACTTCATTTCAACCCTTCCTCCCAAGGGGCTGGAAGTGAGGGACCAAGCCCCAAGCTCACAAAGCTTCGGCCTGACCACTGTGCGATGTGTACCTGGAAGCTGTAGTGTAGAAGGAAGGAGGTGACAACAGGGCTGCTTCAAGCTAAGGCTTTATTGCTGTGGTTGCAGAAGGTGGTAAGGCTCAAAGGAAACGTGAATGTATAAGGGTGTCTCGTGTCTCCCTTGTGTGTATCTAATGGCCCCTTTCCTGCTGTGCCTGAGGTCCTTCATCTGGCACTGCCTGACCAGCATCCTCCTCCACATCCTCATCATCAGATGAGGCATCACACTCCACGATATCCTCACTAGTCAACACCTCACCCCTCTGTAATGCCAGATTGTGCTGTGCACAGCAAACCACCATGATACGCGAGACCCTCGCCGGGACATACTGAAGGGCTCCAATGGATCGATCTAGGCACCTGAATCTCATCTTCAAGAGACCAATGGCCTCCTTGATGGTCGCTCGGGTTGACCCGCAGCAGGTGTTGTACCTCTCCTCTGCATCCGTGCGTGGGTTCCTCACAGGCGTCAGTAGTCATGTCCTCAGTGGGTAGCCCTTGTCTCCAAGGATCCATCTCAGAAAGCGCATGGGGCCACGGAAAAGTTCTGGCACCAGGGACTGCCTTGGTATGCAGGCATTGTGGCTGCTTCCCAGGATTTGTGCACACACCAGTAGGATCCATTTGTGATGGTCACAGACCAGTTACACACTGAGCAAGAGGAAGCCCTTCCTGTTGAAGGCTGCTGGTTGGTCTGTGGGAGCCTTGATGGTCACATGGGTGCAGTCGATGACACCCTACACCTGGGGGAATCCAGTGATGGCCCCGAATCCTATAGCTCTCTCAGCTTGACTGTTTGGATCGATGTGCACATAGTCACCGGCCCTCCTGAAGAGGACATTGGTGACCTCCTTGATGCACTGATTCACCATAGATCGTGAGATTCCACACATATTTCCAGTGGATCCCTGCAATGATCTGGTGGTGAAGAAGTTCAGTGGCACAGTGACCTTCAGTGACACTGGCATTAGGTGCCCACCAAGTCCCATGGGGCACAGATTAAAGTGAATGAATCTGCTCTTTACCTTGTCTTACTGGAACGTTCACTGTCTGGAAATGTCTGTTTGAAAATGTTTTCCTGTTATATTAATGGAGCAGAGGAGCAGATGTGAGGTACTGTTGAACAGAGAGGTTTGGAAGTGGGTGAAGGGGTGGAGTGACGGTGTGAGTGAGAGGCGCAGTGAGTTGGCCATTCTCAATAGAGTGTCAGGAATGAAGGTCAGAGGAACAGACCAGGCAGGAAACACAGAAAGAGCGAGGAGAAGCTGGTGTGAAAAACAGAGATTAAACAACAGGCTTGTTCAGTTGGTTTGGGTCTGGTGTTTAGAATACCCGGAATCTGGGTTCACTTCCCTTCCAACTCAGGGAATTGTATCAACATTATGTTCATAAAACCATTGAATGATACCCAAAGAAGGAGACCATTTGGTCCATTGTGTCAGTGCTGTCTCTTTGGTTGTGCTATCCAATTAGTCATGCTGCTCAGCTGTATCCTGTAATCTGTACATTTTTCCTTCCAGTATTTATCCCTCTTGCTTTTCAAAGTTACTACTGAATCTGCTTTCAAGTCCTGATCAGACAGTGCATTCCAGATCACAACACATCACTGTATAAAAAATCATTCCTCATTTCGCCTCTGGTTCTTTTCTCAATCACCTGATGAATACATCCTCTGGTTACTGACCCTTTTGTCAATGGAAACAATTTCTCCTTATTTAACTGATTGAAAACCTTCTTGATGATGTCACATACTAGACTGCCAGTAAAACTGAAGCCCATGGAATAAAAGGGACAATGACAGCATGCATATGAAGTTAGCAGACTGATAGTAACATAGGAACATCGGAGCAGGAGTAGGCCATTCAGCCCATCGAGCCCACCCCTCCATTCAATATGATGATGACTGATCATCCACTTCAATGCCTTTTTCCCACACTATCTCCATATCCCCTATGTCATTTGTATTTAGAAATCTGTCAATCTCTGCTTTAAACATACTCAATGACTGAGCTTCCACAGCCCTCTGGGGTAGAGAATTCCAAAGATTCACAACCCTCCGAGTAAAGAAATTTCTCCTCATCTCTGTCCTAAGTGGCTTCCCCCTTATGTTGAAATTGTGTCCCCTGGTTCTAGATTCCTCAACCGGAGGAAAAACTTCATCTACCCTGTCTATCCCTTTAAATATTTTGTAAGTTTCAATGAGATCACCTCTCATTCTTTGAAACTCCAGAGAATACAGTCCCAGTTTCCCCAATCTCTCTTCATAGGACAGTCCTGCCATCCCGGGAACGAGTCTGTTGAACCTTCGTTGCACTCCCTCTATGGCAATGATATCCTTCCTAAGGTAAGGGAACCAAAACTGCACACAGTCTTCCAAAGTGCAGTCCAACCAAGGTTATATACAATTGAAGCAAGACTTCACTACTCCTGTACTCAATTCCTCTTGCGATAGAGTCTAACATGTCATTCGCCTTCCTAATTGCTTGCTGCACCTGCATGTTAGCTTTGAGTCACTTACTGAGAAGGACACCCAGGCCCCTTTGTACATCTACACATTCTGATCTCTTACCATTTAAGAAATAATCTGCACATCTGTTCCTCCTACCAAAGTGGATAACCTCACATTTTTACACATTATATTCCATGTGCCACTTTCTTGTCCACTCACTAAGTCTGTCCAAATCCCCTTGAAGCTGCTTTGCATCTTCCTCATAACACACATTCCCACCTAGTTTTGTGTCATCCATGAACTTGGAAATACTACATTTGGTCCCCACATCCGAATCATTGATATATATTGTGAACAGCTGGGTCACAGTGTGGTGATGAACAGTTGTATTTCTGTCTGGAGGAAGGTTTACAGTGGGTTCCCCATGGTTCCTCATAACTTCAGTTATGTGCAGACACTGGAAAAGCTGGGGTTGTTCTCCTTGGAGCAGAGCAAGTTCAGAACAACTTTGACAGAGTTAGAATCAAGGAATCAAATTGTTACAGTACAGAAGGAGACCATTCAGTCCATCATGTCCATGACAACTCTTTGCAAGAGCAAATCAGCTAATTCCACTCCTCTGCCCTTTCATTGTAGCCCTGCAAATTTTCTCTGTTCAGGTGTTTATCCAATTCCCTTTTGAAAGCCACGATTGAATCTGCCTCCAGCACACTCTCAGGCAGTGTATTCCAGATCCGAACCACTCGCTCTGTCCCACACCCCTGGTACCATTGCAGAAAATATTTTCTGTTCATTTCATCCCTCATAAATAATTGAAATGAAATGTTTATTAGGAAATGCACAACATAAAAAGGAGAGAGAAATAAATGCTGAGCAAAATGGAAGTCAATGTTTGGAAGGTAAAAAGAGCAAAAGATGTAACTTTTATTCTGGATGAGTGAGAGGAATATATCACACTTTGGGGATTTTGTAAGAGGATTTACTGATAAACCTGGGATTTGAGAGGAAGCTGGTTCATGGTTTACAGAACAAATTCAGCCCCTGGGGTGGAGCCAACAGCTGCACCGTCCAATAACAGACAGGACGGGGACACTGTCTCAGGCCTGGTGAGCTCAGTCGATGAAAGCATGAAACTCTGAATCTCAAGTTTTTGAGTTTGAGCCCCACGGTGGGTGTCTTTTATTTCCTCTTTAGGCTGATTTTACAGGCATTCTCCAGCTCTGAATTCCTCGGCAGAGAGTTCAAGGAGTGTTTGAAATGAGATTCAACAGCCGTATGAGAAAGTCTCTCCTTGATTCAGGACTCTTACCTCTCTGCAGCATCTCACTGCTGAAGATTGAACTTTGTCTCATTTCATTCTCAGCTCAGGGTCAGTGTGGATCACTGGGACTTCTGGCTGTCTCCCACTTCACAATCCATCAGTGCTGAGAAATCAATGGGGAATATTACTCACATGTTGTAATGTTTTATAAATACTTGAATGTATTTCACACTGTGTCTAACAAATCCCATTCCCAAGACCTAGAAAGTGGGATTGGGCTGGATCGCTCTTTTTCAGCTGGCACAGACACGATTGCTAAATGGTCTCATTCTGAGCCACAAATTTTCTCCATTTTCTATGTTCTATGAAGTGAGGTGTGATTGGGAGGGGCAATTCCACCAGGGTTATATTTTCTCCCAAAACAATGACACAAGGGATACTTCACTTTTTTATTCATTCATTCATGCGATGTGGGCGTTGCTGGCCAGGCCAGCATTTACTGCCCATCCTTAATTGCCCTTGAGAAGGTGGTGGGGTGGGCTGCCTTCTTGAACCACCCTTGAGTGAGTGTGGCATCAAGGATCCCTAGCAAAATTGAAGTCACTGGGAATCAGGGGGAAAACTCTCCACTTGTTGAAGTCATACCTGGCACAAAACAAGATGTTGTGGTTAGTGGAGGTCAATCATCTCAGCCCAGGACATTGCCTCAGGAGTTTCTCAGGGTAGTGTCCTAGACCCAAACATCCCAGCTGTTTCATTGATGACTTTCTCTTCAACATAAGTCAGAGGTGGGAATGTTAGATGATGAATCACAACTCTTCAGATACTGAAGCAATCTGTGCCTGCAAGCAGCAAGACCTGAACAACATTCAGGCTTGAGCTGATAAGTGACAAGCAACCTTCTGGCCACACAAGTGCCAAGCAGTGAACATCTCCAATGAGAGAGAAAAAAAATCTACCTTTTGATATTCACAAGCATTATCATCGTTAAATCCCCCACCATCAACATCTTGACCAGAAACGTAACTGGACCAGTCACATCTATGCTGTGGCTATAAGCGCAGGTCAGAGATTACGAATTCTGCAGCAAGTATCTCACCTCCTGACACCCCAAATCCTGTCCACCATCTACAAGGCACAAGTCAGGAGTGGGATGGAATACATCCCACTCAACAACACTCAAGAAGCTCAACACCATCCAGGACAAAGCAGCGCACTTGATCGGCACCTAACCCGCCACCTTAAACATTCAATCCCTCCACAACCAGTAAACAGTGGCTGCAGTGTGTACCATCTCCATATGCACTGCAGCAACTCGCCAAGTATCCTTCAACAGCACCTTCCAAACTCGTGACCACTACCAACTCGAAGGACAAGGGCAGCAGATGCATGGGAACTCACTACCTGCAGGTTCCCCTCCAAGTCACTCACCATCCTGATTTGGAACAATATCGCCATTTCTTCACTGTTGTTGGGTCACAATCCTGGAACTCCCTCCCCAATAGCACTGTGGGTGTTCCTGCACCATATGGACTGCATCAGTTCAAGAAGGCAGCTCTCCACCACCTTCTCAACGGCAATAGGAATGGGTAATAAATGCTCGCCTTATCAGCGATACTCACACCCAAGAATGCGTCTGCGTGGGTTTCCTCCGGGTGCTCCGGTTTCCTCCCACATGCCAAAGACTTGCAGGTTGATAGGTTAATTGGCCATTATAAATTGCCCCTAGTATAGGTAGGTGGTAGGGAAATATATAGGGACAGGTGGGGATGTGGTAGGAATATGGGATTAGTGGAGGATTAGTATAAGTGGATGGTTGATGGTCGGTACAGACTTGGTGGGCCGAAGGGCCTGTTTCAGTGCTGTATCTCTAAACTAAACTAAACTAAATGAATAAAAACCAAATCACTCTCCACAGATTCCCCACAATCGGGGCTTGGACATTTACTTCAGGAGCACAGAGCTTTATATCACTGCAACATGAGCTCCAATCTTCATATTCTGTTCACTTTTCACATTATTTTCTACCAGTCCACGAGCTTTTATTAATTCAGTATTCGGGTCTCTGCTCCTCCGCCGTTTCTAACATCTCACCTCTTACAAAAAAACACTCTGATCTATCGTCGGTAGTAGATGACCCCTCATTTTAAACTCCATCTGCCAAAGCATTGCTCACTCACTTAATCTATCAAGAAGATTTGAAAATAAATTTCTTGCCAAAGGATAATTTTCTGCATCTGCTCCCTCGCCATTTGCTTTTCCCATTTGTCTTTCACTTGGTGCAAATCCAGAGAAAGTAAAGATGGAAGGAAGGAGGGGAGGAAAAATCCTGCTCCGTTTATTGATCCCTATTTGATCTTCATTCCAGTGCAGTTTGGGTGAAGAATTCCAATTGTCTGTCTCAATTTTAATAAAGTATAAACAATTCTGGAATCACTGTCTGGACATTGACAAGAACAGGTTTCGAGGCTGACTTCACAAATAAACTCACACAACATAAACAATACACAAAACAGTTCATAAACTAGCAACAAGGATGGGATTCGAACCCACGTGTGCAGAGCACAATGGATTAGCAGCCCATCGCCTTAACCTCTCAGCCACCTTGTCAGTTGCACAGATATGGCTGTCACCTTCAGCACAGCTTCTGGCTGTGCAGCCAGCTGTGGAATGATGGAAATATATCTTCTGTCAGTAAATGAAGTTGGGAATGGAGCGGTGTGAAACATTTCCAGACCATGTCCAACACGTTTCTACTCAGTGTGAAAACCCACCACGGAAAGACTGGAACATACAATCATTTCATCACATCATGATTAACATCACTCAGACACCTGAAACATTAGGTCACTCACGAAGTCATGATGACCGAATTTCTCATGAAATGACAACTGAACTAACTGACTGGAAGAATTGCTTTAACTCCACATGATCAGCGAGGCACAGCATCAGGCCGACTTGTCGGGTGGTGTAAACAGATATCACTGCTTCTGATCTTCACCAGAACAGAGAGTGAGATGTAACATTGATCATCAAACAGACTGTGAGAGAATACAACAGAATAAAACACATGGAGAGACACTGTGGAATAACAAATAGATTTGATTGGAATGTTGAAATTTTGATTGGAATGGATAAAACACCAGAAACAGCAGATTAAATTGGGATTCTCATCATTATATTGATCTGGGACAGAAAAGAGAAACTGATGGAAAGAAGAGAAGAAGGAAGAAAAGAAAGGATGGAACTGTTCAATTTTTTCAGTTTTTTCACTCACCCATCAAAGCTGATAAAAAAAAGTTGCAAATAAAAGAGAATTTCACCAAAAAGGGAGATTAAATGTTGCTGAAACCTTGGATCGAAGGATGCCCCAACAGATCACCTGTTTAACTGTCTCCGCACTGGGGGATTTCAATCAGTCAGCAATATTATTCTCTACTTTTTTTGTTAATTGGTCCCAGAACTGTCACTTGGAATTAATATCTGTGTTCCGACTCCTGAATAATAAAATTGTGAGTTTCTCGATATTTTCTGGACACAGTTCCTGCTGAAAGAACTAAGAACTCTTTTCTAATTTACTCAATACTCAATACACACTCATCAAGCCTGCTAAGCTAGCATCCTTGGTGCTGCTCTCTCTTCTCCCAAACTTCATCTCATGTGACTGTTCCATCATCACTCTGACAGTGGGAGGGGTTGATCCCACTGTCTTCAGCATTAACCCTTTACATCCTTATGCCACACTGTCTGTCCAAAAAAAATGGGTGGAGGGAACTTCCTTCATTTATCAAAACACCAACAGCAGCACAGTGGCGCAATGGTTAGCACCGCAGCCTCACAGTTCCAGCGACCAGGATTCAGTTCTGGGTACTGCCTGTGTGGAGTTTGCAAGTTCTCCCTGTGTCTGTGTGGGTTTCCGCCGGGTGCTCTGGTTTCCTCCCACCTCCAAAAGACTTGCAGGTTGATAGGTAAATTGGCCATTGTAAATTGTCCCTCGTGTAGGTACGTGGTAGGAGAATGGTGGGGATGTGGTAGAGAATATGGGATTAATGTAGGATTAGTATAAATGGGTGGTTGCTGGTTGGCACAGACTCGGTGGGCCGAAGGGCCTGTTTCAGTGCTGTATCTCTAAATAAGAAAAGTAAAATAAAAGCTACCAGTCGTAAATCAACTCAAACCCATTAGAGAGAAAGAGGGAGACTGTCAGAGAACTTCCTGCATCCAGTCCTGACCCTGTCACACTCAGCAGCTTCTCACCCAGACCCCACTCTCATCAACACTGAACATTGTTACCGAGACCCTTCAAATACTGTTTATAAAAGGTAGAAAAATTCAAACTTCATCACAGCTAGATTGAATAGAACAAAGTTTAATATCTTCTCGTCGTCACTCGGTAACCACATGAGACAGTCCTTAAATCAGTAGCATAAATTATCAGCTGGAAGAATGTTTGTCATTGGGTTGAATCATTTCTGTGTGAGGAATGTTCCAGCATCATAAACCAGGGGAACGTGTTGACTGAGCTGTGTCTTCATCTCTTCTGGACAGTTCACCCTTCATTCTGCTCTGATTCACTTTCCCAAAGCGGATCTACAGATTCTCAAATCCAGAGACTGGGTTTTCTTATTTTGTTCCTTTTGATTTTTCTTGCTCCTGAATGATAATATATTCCAACCTCGGATCAAACTTGCCCTGTCTCGCAGTCTCGGTTAAAAGCGACAAATAACGGCACCAACATTCTGAAACATACAACACGGTCACATTCTGCTTCAGTGAGATTAATGCTGAGGCAGTTTCCGTGTCGAATGCGATTGTGAACAAATTTCTCTCAAGGAAATTGTGAGTGATCAAGTATTTGCACTGAATTTCTGTGCAAGAAGGGACAGTTTCAAACAGCCATTCCCAAATCACTTCCTTCACAAAGACAGAGACTGTGCTGTCTTAACGTGTTAATCAACTTCACAAACAAATTTGAACTCGAAGTTCAGGAGAAGACAGAGATGTGAATGATTGACAGTGTAATCTTTAAATCATAATTTTCCGTTTCTTCGTTGAAGTGAGGCTCAACCCTAAGCCACTAGAGATCACGGAAAGCTACAAACTTGGATCCAGAAATCAGAAAAGTAGTGAAACAGTTGGTGAGTACATTGTGACACTGAAGAATTTATCACCACATTGCAACATTGGCACATTCTTAGACCGTACATTATGAGACAGATTTGTGCTTATATTGGTGGATGAGGAAAGATACTAAACACACAAAATCCCAATTTGAGCGAGTGTGTAAGATTGCTCTTTCCACGGAGATAGCATCAAAGAATGCTCGTGAATTTCGTCCGATGCCAGTGACAGTAACACACTGCAGAGGAACTTAAACACACTGGTAAAATGGGCTTTCACACAACAGATAAAATTTTACACAGAGAATTGTGAAGTGATACAGTTTGGGAGGAAGAATGAGACCATGTACACCAATCTTTTTTGATCAAGGTTTGAAAAGGTTGCTAAGAGCAAACAGGACACTTGGCTTTATTAATAGAGGCATAGAGTAAAAGCAAATAAGTTATGATAAACCTTTGTAAAACAGTGAGGCTGAATGGCCTACTCCTGCACCTCCACGGAAAGCTTCCACTCCAGGCTCGGACACCCTCTTCAGGATCACTCTCCATACATCCCGCCACTCCACGCACGGATATCTCCCTCAGGATCAGATCACAGCTCCACAGTCCTGCCACATCCAGTCGTGAATGGTGGTGGATAAGTAAATAACTAACAAGATGAGGAAGCTCCAAAAACATTCACATCCTCAATGATGGTGGTGCTGAGTACGTCAGTGCAAAAGATGAAGCTGAAGCATTTGCAACCATCTTCAGTCAGAAATATTAAGTGGATTTGATCTGTGCTAATTTCAGCTCCTCATGCTCGCTGGTGCCTTGGTTCGCTGGTGCTAATTTCAGAGTAAATCATGCAGCTTGACAATTGGAGCCAAAGAAAAAGACACAGGAGAGGTTGAAAGTGCCAAAACCTGGGATTGAACCAAGAACTGTTTAACTGTTAGTACAGCACGAACTCAACAAAGCTATTTCAACAACACACTAAAGCCACCATTCTGTCACTGCTTTGGAAGACAATATGTGTCATTAAAGTGAATTAAAGACAATTAAAGTGTTTGTAAAAAGTTACAGAACACAACATGTGAGTAATATTCCCCATTGTTTTCTCAGTACTGATGGATTGTGAAGTGGGAGACAGTCAGAAGTCCCACTGTGCCACACTGACCCTGAGCTATGAGTGAAATGAGATAAAGTTCAATCTTTAGCAGAGAGATTCTGGAGAGAGGTAAGAGTCCTGAATCAAGGAAAGACTTTCTGACACAATAAAAGCAAAATACTGCAGATGCTGGAAATCTGAAATAAAAACAAAAAGTGCTGGAAATACTCAATAGCTCTGGCAGCATCTGTGGTGAGAGAAACAGAGTTAACGTTTCTGGTCTGTGACCTTTCATCAGAACTGACACAGGTTAGAAAAGAATTAGGTTTTAAACAAGTGAAGGGGAGGGGCATGTGAGAGAGAACAAAGGGGAATTTGTTTGATAGTGCAGAGGGCAGGAGAGATTAAATAACAAAGCTGTCCTGGGACAAAGGCAAAGAGTGTGTTAATGCTTGTGGTTGCCTGACACCAGTCATGCTCTGATGTTATTGAACACAATGTTCAATCCACAAGGCTGTAGAGTGCTGAATCAAAAGGTCAGGTGCTGCTCCTCGAGCTTGGGTTGATTTTCACTGGAACACTGGAACAGGCCAAAGACAGAAATGTTGACATGAGAGCAGGGGGGAGTGTTGAAATGGCAAGCAACCAGAAACTCAGGATCATGCTTTTGGCCTGAGCAGAGGTGTTCCATCTAATTTGCGTTTGGTCTCCCCAGATTAGAGGAGACCGCATTGTGAGCAGTGAATACAGTATACATAATTGAAAGAAGTACAAGTAAATCGCTGCTTCACCTAAAAGGAGTGTTTGGGGCTTTAGATAATGAGCAGAGAGGAGGGAAAAGGGCAGGTATTATATCTCCTGCGATTGCATGGGAAGGTGCCTTGGGAAGGGGACGAGGTGTTGGGGTAATGGAGGAGTGGACCAGGGTGTCGCGGAGGGAACAATCCCTTCGGAATGCTGACAGGGGAGGGGAGGATGCGTTTGGTGGTGGCATCACGCTGGAGGTGGCGGAAATGGTGGAGGATGATCCTTTGGATGTGGAGGCAGGTGGGGTGGAAAGTGAGGACAAGGGGAACCCTGTCGCAGTTCTGGGAGGGAGGGGAAGGGGGAAGGCAGAGGTTGAGAGTCCTGTCAATTACACTGGGAGGGGGCGGGGTGGGAGTAGTTGAAATCTGGTGATGTTGTTGAATTTAATTTCAAACACTCCTTGAACTCTCTGCTGATGAAGACTGAAAAAGGGAAGAACAACCACACAACAAGGGTCTCAAATCCAAGACCCTGAGATTAAAAGTCTCATGCTCTACCAACTGAGCTAACAAGGCCTGATACAGTACTTCTACTCTGTCTGTTATTGGACGGATGCAGCTGTTGGCTCCACCCCAAGGGCGGGAGTTTGTTCCACCAACTATGAAGCAGTTTCCAATCAATTCCCCAGATTATCAGTAAATCCACTTCCAGAAGCCCCAAAGTGTGATATATTCCTCTCACTCATCAATAATAAAACTGAAATCTTTTTACCTTCCAAATGCTGCCATCGATTTTGTCAGTATTTATTTCTCTCTCCTTTTTATTTAGTTCATGCATTTCTTCAGAATTTTTTTTTCAATTATATCTGAGGGAAGAAATGAACAGATCTGGCAGCTCAAAACTGGGCATCCATGAGACACTGCGGGTCATCAGCAGCAGCAGAATTGTATTTAAACACAATATGTTACCTCATGGCCTGACATATCCCTCACTCTACCATTACCATCAAGCCAAGGGAGCAATAGTGGTTCAATGAAGTGTGCAAGAGGGCATGTCAGGAACAGCACCAAGCAGACCTAAAAATGAGTGAAGCTACAACACAGGATCACTTGCATGTCATATAGCGGAAGCAGCATGCAATAGACAGAGCTGAGTGATCTCACAACCAACAGATCAGATCAAAGCTCTGCAGTCCTGCCACATCCAGTCCTGAATGGTGGTGGATAATTAAACAATTAACAAGAGGACGAGGCTCCACAAATATCCCCATCCTTAATGATAGGGGAGACCAGTATATCAGTGCAAAATACAAGGTTGAATCATTTGCAACCATCTTCAGCCAAAAGTGCCAAGTAGATGATCAATCTCGGCCTCCTCCTGAGGTCCCCAGCATCACAGGTGCCAATCTTCAGCTAAATCCACTTCACTCCACATGATACCAAGAAATGGCTGAAGGCTCTGGATACTGACAACATCCTGGCTGCATTGCTGAAGACTTGTGCTCCAGAACTAGCCACGCTGCCCGCCAAGCTACAACACTGGCATCTACCCAGCAATGTGGAAAATTGCCCAGGTATGTTCTGTATACAAAAGGCAGGACAAATCCAACCCGGTCAATTCCTGTCCCATCAGCCTCCTCTTTATCATCAGTAAAGTGATGGAAGGTGTCGTTGACAGTGCTATCAAGAAGCACTTGCACAGCCATAACCTACTCACCAATGCTCATTTTGGGTTCCGCCAGGGCCACTTAGTTCCTGACCTCATTATGGCCTTGGCCAAAATATGGACAGAAGAGCTGAATTCAGGAGGTGAGGTGAGGTGACAGTGACTGCTCTTGCCAAGGGCATCAAGGAACCCTTGCAGAATTGAAGTCAATGGCAATCAAGGAGAAAAATCTCCACTGGTTGGAGGCATACCTTGCGCAAAGGAATATGGTGCTGGTTGTTGGTGGCCAATCATCTCAGTACCAGACATCGCTCAGGAGTTCCTCAGGGTAGTGTCCTAGGCCCCAACCATCTTCAGTTGCTTCATCAATAAACTTCCTTCCATCATAAGGTCAGAAGTGGAAATGTTCACTGATGATTGCAAAATGTTCAGTTGCATTAGTAACTCCTCAGATACTGAAGCAGTCTGTGTCCACATGTAGAGAGACCTGGGCAAGATTGGGCTTGGACTGATAAGTGGCAAGTAACATGCACGCCACAAAAATGCCAGGCAATGACCATTTCCAACAAGAGTGAATCTAACCATCTCCCCTTGACAGTCAATGACATTACCATTGCTGAATCCTTCACAATCAACATCCGGGGGGTTACCAATGAGCAGAAACTGAATTGGATCAGTCATATAAATACCGTAGCTACAAGAGCAGGTCAGAGGCTGGGAATTCTGCTGCAAGTAACTCACCTCCTGTCCACCATCTACAAGGCACAAGTCAGGAGTGTGATGTAATACTCCCCACTTGCCTGGATGAGTGGAGCTCCAACAACACCAAAGAAACTCAACACCATCCAGGACAAAGCAGATCACTTGATCAGCACTCCATCCACTACTTTAAATATTCACTTCCTGCACCACCAGTGAACAGTGGCAGCAGTGTGTACCATCTACAAGATGCACTGCAGCAACTCACCAAGCCTCCTTCGACAGCACCTTCCAAACCCCCAACCTCGACCACCTAGAAGGACATTGGATGAATGGGAACACCACCATCTGCAAGCTCCCCTCCAAGTTACACACTGTCCTGACTGGGAACTATATCACCATTCCTTCACTGTCACTGGATCAAAATCTTGGAACTCCCTTCCTAACAGCACTGTGGGTTTACGTACAGCACGTGGACTGCAGCAGCTCCAAAAAGGCAGCTCACCACCACCTTCTCAAGGGCAATTAAGGATGGACAATCAAGGCTGCGTTAGCCGACAACGCAACCACTAGGTGGCACAACTCGCTTTCTCCCCCTGCTTTGCACCGGCCGCTTCCACCCTCCACAGTCGCTCGCTCCAGACCTCGCTGCTCCCCCCCCTACTTCCCTGGCCGATTGTCTCCCGATCATGTCACCCCATTCTCCAGTCGTTCGCTCACTCCCCACCCCCCTCCCCTCCAGCCGCTAGCTCTAGGCTGCGCTGCTTCCCTTCTCTTGGCCACTTGCTCCCACGTTTGTCCAGTCTCCACGCGCCGCCCGAAGAAGCAAGGTGGGCTGCAAAGTGTAACGTAGGAGTGAGTAGTGAGTGGCCTAGAGGAGGGAAGTGGCACGGCCGAGAGCTAGCGGTTGGAGCGGGGGTTGGGGGGCAGAGAGCAAGCGGCCATAGAGCTGGATGACGCGAGTGGGGAACAATTGTCCAGGGGAGCATCGAGGTGTGGAGCGAGCGGCTGAGGGGAGGAAGCGTCGAGGCCTGGAGCGAGTTGCCGAGGGGGGAGAGCTCCAGCCTCAAAGTCTCCTATTCAGCCGCTTCCTCCAGCTGAGTGAGGGGCTGGATACCCGATGATGCTTTCGCGCACATGTGCGAAGATGGACCAAGCGCGGATATGCGATGATGTTGGCGCTGTGCAATGACATCATCCTACGCATGTGCCACTTAATCCTGGCAAGATGTAGCTGTGCCTATGCACAGCTTGGCACAGTCCGATGATGTCAGCGGGCCGCTCCGTTGAAAGGAATCACATTGTGTCAGCAGTGCCCACATCCCAGGAAAGAATGAAAAAGAGATTTACCACAATGGTAGCAGGGTGAGGGATTTCAGTTATGTGGAGAGATTGGAGAAGCTGGGGTTGTTCTCCTTGCAGCAGAGAAAATTCAGAAGAGTTTTGACACATTTGTTCAAAATCATGGAGGTTTTCAATACTTTAAATAAGGAGAAACTGTTTCCAGTGGTAAAAGGGTCAGTAAGCAGAGGACACAGATATCAGGTGATTGGCAGAAGCACCAGAGATGACATGAGGAACCATTTTTACACAGTAATGTGTTGTGATAAAGAAAGAAAAGACTTGCATTTATATAGCACCTTTCAAGACCACTGGACATATCAAAGCACTTTGTAGACAATGAAATACTTTTGAAGTGTAATCACTGTTGTAATGTCAGAAATGCAGCAGCTGATATTCACAAACAGCAATGTGACAATGACCAACTGATCTGATTGAGGGGCAAATATTGATCACAACACCAGGGAGAATTGCTCTTCACTTGTTTGAAATTGCAGCATGGGATCTTTTACATTCACCCAAACATGCAGACCAGGTCTTGGTTTAACATTACACCTGAAAGGCAGCACCTTCAACACCCTCAGTGCTGTACTGGAGTGTCAGCTGTGAAATCTGAACCCAGAAGCTTGTGATTTCGAGGTGAGTGTGACCAACTGAGCCACAGCTTTTACCTGAGTCTCAATCCTTCTACCAACAGTTTCTATCGGGTCTGTCACGACCCCTCATGATTGTGAACACCTCTATCAAATCTCCTCTCGAAGGAGAACAACCCCAGCTTCTCCAATCTATCCACATAACTGAAATCCTAACCACATGTTGCAGAAAGGAATTTTTCCTCAAGTTCCTTCTGGTTTTGTGAGTCACCTTAAATCTATAACCTTCGGTTATTGACCTTTCAGCAGTTAGAAACAGTTCCTCAGTATTTACTCTACCTCAAACCTTCAAGGAAGCTCTGCAAAGTAACTGAAAATCAAGTTGTCAGAAGTGGGATTTAAACACATGCCTCCAGTGAAAGCTGCAACCTGAACAGAGAAGCTGAAACCGCTCAGTCACCTCAACTGTTCAGACCTTTTTGACCTCGTCTTCACTTCTGTACTTTGAAAGGTTCACTCAGTTCAGGAACTTGTTCAATGTTACTGGAATGCTCAGTGATTGGGATAGTAACTCCCCCGGGTTTTCCTGAGCTTGTTCTCGGTGTATGGGGATGTTTGTCCTGGGCCGTGGAATCTTGCATCCCTGTAATGGACATTAACCCACTGATTAAATCTGTATTCACTGCTTTCCGCTGGTGCTGGGTAATTGCAGAGCGTGGGGCTGGAATGTTGCTGCTTGTCCCGGCCTCACTCACTCTGGGAAAGAGTGAATAATTGATGCATCTGTTTCTGTATCTGAAATGTGACTTAGATCTGCTGTTATTAACCGAGGCAGCGCTGCAGGAGGATACGTTAATAATCTCTCACTAATCAACTGCAAACAGTCAGAATGTGTAACTCTGAGCAGCGCTTTCTGCAATGTCAGGGCTGGAAATTTGAGGGAGGGAGAGACAGTGTCAGTATCTGAGTGTATACAGCACTGTACAGAGAAAGAGTCAATATACTGGGGCTGAGACACAGTGCATCTTTTCACATTTAATCACAATAATATCCACAGTCAGGAGCTGAAAATGATGAAAAACCAAATAGCAAGAGCAAAAATAAGAAAAGTAAGTAATTATAGATTAGCTGATGAGCTTTCACTGTGTTACCTGGTAGTCTACTGTTTTTTATTCAATGCTCTCTCCACTGTGGCCAGGGAATGATTTCTTCTCAAAGGCTGAACATTAACAAAACTGCTTGTAATTTAAAATCTTTTAAAAGTAATTCCATGGAGCTAATGGGGAAAAGTCAAATAACTGCACCAATTATAGGAGAGCTGGTTGGTGATGACGTGGATGTGTCTGCAGTGTGCAGGACCAGACTGTTTCTATAGATTCACAATGAATGTTCCATCTTTATTTATAACAGTAAAACTGATCGTGGACAATGGCTATTCTGGTTGCAGCAACCTGAAGCTTTAACTCATTAACACCCTGCTTTCGGGTAATTTCGAAAGCACAACACCCAGCTCTGTCAATTAGTGTGTTTGTTTGTTAACCCACAATTTGATGGTTCAAGCACATAAATGGATGAGGCTTTATTAACTTAAACTCTTCTACATCTGCTATATTACTCTTGCTGTTGATTTTTCAAAGATAAGGTTCATCAAGTCTTTCTTTATGAAATCCATGCTGACTGTGTTTTATTACTTTTCATTTCCATCTGTATTTTCTACTTTGGAGGATTACAGGATATTATCAATTTTTTAATTCATTCATGGGAGGTGGGTGTCGCTGGCTGGGCCAGCATTTATTATCCATCCCTAATTGCCTTGAGAAGGTGGTGCTGAGCTGCCTTCTTGAACCACTGCAGTCCATGTGCTGCTGTTATGAAGAGAGTTCCAGGATTTTGACCCAGCAACAGTGAAGGAACGGTGATACAGTTACAATTCAGGATGGTGTGTGGCTTGGAGGGGAACTTGCAGGTTGTGGTGTTCCCATGCATCTGCTGCCCTTGTCCTTCTCGGTGATAAAGGTCGCGGGTTTGGAAGGTGCTGTCTCAGGAGCCTTGGCACATTGCTGCAGTGCATCTTGTGGATGGTACACACTGCTGCCACTGTGTGCCAGTGATGGAGGGCATGAATGTTGTAAATGGGGTGCCAATCAAGCGGGCTGCTTTGTCCTGTTGAGTTTCTTGAGTATTGTTGGAGCTGCACCCAGCCAGACAAGTGGAGAGTATTCCATCATACCCCTGACTAGTGTACAGGCTTTGGGGAGTCAGGAGGTGAGTTACTTGCCGCAGGATTCCTAGTCTCTGACCTGCTCTTGTAGCCATAATATTTATATGGCTACTGCAGTTCAGTTTCTGCTCAATGGTAACCCCCAGGTTGTTGAGAGTGGGGGATTCAGCGATGGTAATGCCATTGAATGTCAAAGGGAGATGGTTAGATTCTCTCTTGTTTGGGATGGTCATTGTCTGGCAGTTGTGTGGTGAGAATCTTATACATCTTTATTGTCGGGTACTCTATTGTACTGTTGAGTGACTACACTTGAAAAGTCCTTCCTTCATTGGCTGTAAAAGGCTTTGCAATGTCCTGTGGTCGTGAAATGCAAGTCTTGCTTTTTCCATTGTTATCAGTGTCATTGTGATCAAAAGATAGGATTCATGAGCACAAAGTTTAAATCAATTTTGATTAAAATAATGTAAAAGTATCTATATTTTTGCACTGTACTTAATAATCTCCATCTTCCTATCCTTACCAAGTACAATGTCTTTGACCCTGAAATTGATTCCACAATCTCAGTCCCTCAGACAATTTCAGCTCAGTTCTGATGAAAGGTCACAGATCTGAAACGTTAACTTTGCTTCTCTCTCCACAGATGCTGCCAGACCTGCTGAGTATTTCCAGCATTTTCTGTTATTATTTCAGATTTCCAGTATCAGCAGTATTTTGCTTCTGTGTTACTTTGAAAGTTAAAACTGACCCACCTGTCTACAATTCACACTGGGGTCTCCCATGAAATGATTCTGTATAATGTTGATGTAATGAATACAGACTCCGAGCACAGAGCTTCCTGTGGGGAATTGGGGATATGAAAACCAGCAGACTCTGCAAGAATTTCCACTGGGAGCACAAATTCACAAAATCTACCTTTTATATATCAATTCATTTTGATTGTCCTTCTGGAAAATTATTTTGAAACAATTTAAACATCAACCCACAGCTCCATGACTGGGTCAATTATGAGGTCATCCTCTGACAGGTCATGTGATAGCTGGAGCCACAAGACATCAGAACCAGATTTGTGACTGGATTAAAACCCGGAATCCTGTCCCACTGGCTTTTCAAATAAAGCTGTTGCTGTTTGAAAACACAGCAGTTAAACTTTCTGCCTGACCATGAGGGGAGCTCGGGAGAAATTTACAAAACTAAATCCTTTTACAAAATAGTTCAAAAACCATTCACTGAAAAATCATGTGAGGATTCATATGCAGTAGAGAAACAAGCAGAATACAGAAAGTACAGAGGAGAGCTGTAAAAGGAAATGAGATCAGCAAGAGAATGTATGAGAAAAGATTAGCAGGTCACATAACTGGGAACAGTGAAGTCTTTTACCAACATATGGACAGTCAATGAAAGGGTGGGTCAATTAGGAGATCCTGTGGAGGCAGAGGGTGTGGCTGAAGTACGAATTAAGTACATTTCATCTGTCATCACAAAACAAACGGGTGCTGCAAATGTCACAGTGAAGGAGGAGGAAGTGGAGAATTTGGAGGGGATGAAAATAGATAAAGAGGAGACAATTACAAGGTTAGCAGTGCTCACAGTAGAAAGGTCACCCGGTCTGGATGGGCTGCATCCTGGGTTGCTGAGGGAAGTCAGGGTGGAAATAGCAGAGACTCGAACCACAATCTTTCAATCCTCCTTGAATATGGGAATGATGCCAGAGGACTGGAGGATGGAGGTAAGCTTGGGTAGTTCGATCTCAGTTTAACTTGACCATTTTTATCATGTATCCATTGTCATAACTAACAACGTGAAGAAAGCCATTTTATGATGAACACTTGACCAAAGGAACCATTTTGTGTTCAGTACTAACATTTATATCCTGTATAATTAATGAGTAGCTACCCATCCTGAAACAGATGATTGTAAAAGTAATGAACCTTGATTGAGTTATAATTAATGAATCAATAATCATTTTAGAGAGAATGGGTTTTCATTTAAAGTTAGTTCAATCTAATTACTGTGAGTTTCTGTGTCTGTGTGGGAAAGGACAGTTTCAGCTAAATGTATTCAAACAATGGACCTTTCTCGGACCCCTGATAAAACCCATGGTATGGTACATCGTGACCTTCAAGAGCCTAGATTTAATGAACAGGAAACTTGTTTCAGATCAGATTGGGAGACAGTGTGAAACCACTCCATTGTACTCATGTCTGAGATTCTGAGGACAGGTGACTGTTAGTGGAAGACATTATTAAGAACTAATTAAATGTACCTAGCAACAGCTAGGACCAATTATTATTTTACATGGTGGTGTGATGGCCATCCAGGGGTTAGAAGTAGGGATCTTGTAAGGTTTCAGTGTGCAGGAACACTAGAAGATCTCAGGGGTAAAGACTCAGATCATCAACCAAGTTCTCCATCTGACGAGGGATCTAGACTGGACAAAGAGGACCGTGACACTCTGAGACCAAGCTCGACCAGTCCCCAGAGCTGTAAAGTTATATTCCCCAAGTTTGTTAAGTATAATTTTACTTTCAATTATTAAGTACTATTTTACTCAATAAAAGTTCTGGACTTATTAATCAAGTATCCTGTTGCTTTAATTGGTTAAAGTCATGCCCAAAGTGATTGTCTGCAATAGACTTTCCAGAATTAAAAGATAAGTCTGCAAGGGTTGTGAATATTACAGCCCTGTTTAAAAAGAGAGATAAACCCAGGAACTACAGACCAATTAGTCTAATGTCGGTGGTGGGGAAACTTTTAGAGACAATTATCCAGGAGGAAATTAACTGTCACTTGGTAGAACATGGGCTAATAAACGACAGCCAGTACAGATTGGTTAACAGAAGATTGTGTCTGAAATAATTAATGAATTAATTTCTTTGATGAAGTTTCAGAGAGAGTTGACGAGGGTGGTGAGGTTGATGGTACGTGTCTGGACATCAAAATTGTGTTTGAAAAGATACCATAAACTAGACTTGGGGCAGCACAATGGCACAGTGGTTGGCACTGCAACCTCACAGCTCTCGCAACCCAGGTTCAGTTCTGGGTACTGCCTGTGCAGAGTTTGCAAGTTCTCCCTGTGACTGTGTGTGTTTCTGCTGGGTGCTCCGGTTTCCTCCCACAAGCAAAGACTGCAGGTTGATAGGTAAATTGGCTGTTGTAAATTGCTCCAAGTGTAGGTAAGAGAATGGTGGGGATGTGGTAGGGAATATGGGATTATGTTGTAGGATTACTATAAATGGGTGGTGGTTGGTCAGCACAGACTCAGTGGGCCGTAGGGCCTGTTTCAGTTTTGCATGTCTCTATGACTTGCTAACAAAATTCAAGCAGATGGGATTAAAGGGGCAGTGGCAGTGTGGATCCAAAATTGGCTGCAGGGTAAAAAGTAGGGTGAATGCTTGTTTTTCAGAATGGAGGGAGTTATACAGTAATGTCCTTGTTGTTGCAATATGTTCAATGTCAGACCCCGAGCTGTCCTAGGGATGGGGCAATTTGTGACGTTCCTGTGGTTGCAATATTTGCAGTGTCTGACCTTGATCTGTCACAGGGACGTGGCATTTATGAGGTCCCTGTGGGGTGCTGTTTGTTTGGTGTATCACACTGACCTGTCCCAGAGAGCGGGAAGGTTGTGATGTCCTTGTGGGTTGCAATCTGTTCAGTGTCTGACTCTGATCTGTACCAGAGATGGGGCAGTGTGTGATATCCTTGTGCATGTCATACAGGCCCACTGGTGTGTGGTTCCATCCTGATGCCAAGAAACAGAGCCCCATCTCTGGGCAAAAAGTCTCACTTCTCAAGGGGTGTCTCGAGAAGACACAGTGGCGCAGTGGTTAGCACCGCAGCCTCACACCTCTAGTGACCCGCGTTCGATTCTGGTTACTGCCTGTGCAGAGTTTACAAGTTCTCCCTGTGACTGCGTGGGTTTCTGCCGGGTGCTCTGGTTTCCTCCCACAGCCAAAGACTTGCAGGTTGATAGGTAAATTGGCCATTGTAAATTTCCCCTAGTGTAGGTAGGTGGTAGGGGAATTGAGGGGATGTGGTAGGAATATGGGATTAATGTAGGATTAGTATAAATGGGTGGTTGATGGTCGGCACAGACTCGGTGGGCGGGAAGGGCCTGTTTCAGTACTGTATCTCTAAATAAATAAATAAGAAGGCTGAGGGAGTAAACCTGGACAGTAAATCCGGAGTGGAGTCCTGGAGGCAGTTACCTGTTACTTATCAGGCAGTTTTCCAGCAACTCCTACAGCAGAACTGGTAACAAACAGTACTGGTTTTTCCTTTCCTTTGGACAATACGAGCAATGCTGAGAGGGGGTCCTGATGCTCAGGGTCTCCATACTGTTTGCCCAGGCCTGTGCCCTAGAGAGGACACTCCAGCTTCGTGGTTAAACATGAGCACAACCCGGGAATAAACAGTTACTGATTATAAGCTCTCATTCAATTGGTGTAGAGTATGAGCGCCAGGGGTTACTTCGGACAGTGGGAGAGCTCTTAGTGTCTCATTGGATAGCTACCATTCACTCCAAGCTGGGCAGCCCCCAGTCAGTTAGGTGCTGTGAAGCCACGACCTGCTTGCTTCAATGGGTGCTTGGAGCTTAGAGAGTCATCTCTCAACAGGCGGTTCGATAATCTATGCACCAAGAAAAACAAACACAACAAAGAAGACACCAGTCCTTCGCATCACAAGCTGGAATGTGAGGACCATGTGTCCTGGCCTTACCGACAACCTTCTGCAGGTTGATGACACACACAAGACAGTTGTGATCGACAAGGAACTCACAAGGCTCAATGTGGACATTGCTGTGCTGCAAGAAACTAGACTCGTTCAAAGTGGATCCCTCAAAGAGAAACACTACACCTTCTTCTGGCAGGGGAAAGCCCAAGAGGCAACTCGTGAGCATGGAGTGGGTTTCACAGTAAAATACACGCCACTTGAGATGAGTGAACCACCCACAGTAGGCTCAGAGAGACTTCTTACTCTTCACTTGTCAACAATTGTGGGCCCAGTTAATCTCATGTGCATCTATGTCCCGACACTCACCTCCACCCCAGATGTCAAGGATCAATTCTATGTGACACTTGACACTGCCATCAGTAGAATTCCCAGCACTGAGGGATTGTACCTTCTAGGAGACTTCAACACAAGCTTGGGTACTGACTACACAGCTTTGCCAATGTGCATAGGGCACCAGGGGATTGGCAAGATGAACGAAAATGGACAGAGGTTGCTGGAGCTATGCTGTCACCATGGATTCTGTGTGATGAACAGCTACTTCCAGGTCAAGCTGTGCCACAAGGTGTCCTGGAGACATCCGAGATCATGCCATTGGCACCAGCTAGACCTTATCTTCACCAGACATACCACCCTCAGCAGTGTCCTCATCACTCGCAGCTATCACAGCGCTGACTGTGACACTGACCACTCCCCGGTGTGTAACAAGGTCAGGCTTCAGCCAAGGAAGCTTCATCCATCCATGATGAAAGCTCGTCTTCTGATCAACACTTGCCGAACCACTGATCCAGAAAGGACCCAGGAGTTCCTCAACATCCTTGATCAGGCTCTTTCAGACAACAATGCTCAAGGCCTCAGTGCAGTGTCAAAGTGGAATCATCTGCACACCACCATCTATAACTCTGCACTCACTGTGTATAGGAAAAGGGATGGGAGGAATGCTGACTGGTTTGAGGCTTATTGGACTGAAATGGAGTCAGTTACTGTAACTAAGAGGAGAGCCCTCATGAACTACAAACAAGTCCCCAGCAAACAACATCTAGATGCTCTCAGAGCTGCCAGAAACAAGTCTCTGCAGACTGCTCAGCACTGCACCAATCAATACTGGTTAAAACTCTGCTGATGAATCCGGGGATGCTAGAGGGATGTATGAAGGAATTAAGAAAGCAATGGGCCCAGTAGTAACTAAATCAGCACCTTTTGAAGACAAAGAGAGAGGTGATCATCACTGAACCTAACAAGCAGATGGAAAGGTGAGTGGAGCATTATCTTGAACTCTACATAACGGAGAACATTGTCATTGAAGTAGCTCTCAGTGCCATTCCAGACTTCCCTGTCATGGAGGAACTGGACAGTGAGCCCTCCATAGTCGAGCTCAACAAGGGCTCAAAACATGCGTGATGCAAACATTGTCACCTTGTACAAAATTAAGGGGGATCGCAGTGACTGCAGCAATTATCGGAGCCAGCTACTCAGTTCCACTCACCTGCTCGATCCCTTTCCTCCTGCAAGTTCCTTTGCTTCAGGTATCCATCCAATTTCCTTTTCAAATCATTGATTGTCTCTACTTCCACCACACTCGTGGGTCAGGACATTACCACTCACAGCATAAAAAAATTCCACCTCACCCAAGGATGGGAAATATTTATATCTTCTATATTTAGCTTATTCCCTATCTCTACGAGAATAGAATGGCAGTCAACATGAAAGGGAACCCAAAAATCTTCGAGCAGTATATAAATAATAAGCAGGTAGTCAGCGGTGAAGTGGGCCCCATTAGGGACAAAGAGGGTAATATATACCTCGAGCTGCAGGGCAATGTTAATCTAGTTAATAAGTACCTTGTATCAATGATCACTAAGGAAGTGGAATTTGACAAAATATCAGTAGAAGTGGAGAGTGTCGAGGCAATGGAGAGGGTACAAATTGAGAGAGGGAGGTACTGAAAAGGCTGGTTATGCTTCAGGAAGATAAATTACCTGGTCCGGATGGCTTTCATCCCAGATTGCGAAAGGAAATGTGGATGCAGGTAACAGAAAGGCTTGCTATAATCTTCCAATCTTCCCTGGATACGGGGGAGGTGTCAGAGGATTAAACAGTTGCAAATGTGACACCCTTATTCAAGAAAGGGTGTAAGGACAGTCCGGCTAACTACATGCCAGTTAGATTAACAGCAGTGGTGGGTAAGGTTTTAGAAAGAACAATCAGGGAAAAAATCAACAGTCACTTGTAGAGGTTTGAGTTAATTAAGGAGAGTGAAATTCCATCGTCTGTCAGGGTGAAAGAAAGATTGCAATGTGAGGAAATAGTGAATGGGTTTGATTGGGTTGATGGAGACATGATTCCACTTGTGGTGGAGTCCAAAGCAAAGGCCAGAAATATAAAATTGTCATCATTAAAAGATATGAGGAATTCATGATAAATGTATTTAGGTAGTGAGTGGGTGGAATCTAGATAGAATAGAAAGTGAGATTGGGTGGACAGAAGCAGTGTGAAAGGATGGCTCAAACAAAAGGTAAACGCCCTGAAAGGTGAACTCTGTTTCTCTCTCCACAGATGTTGCCAGAGTTTCTGAACATTTCCAACACTTTCTGTTTTTATTTCAGAATTTGCAGGATGTTGCTTTGCTCTGAAAAAAAAATGGATGATCGGCTTTGGCTGCCAGTGAAATTCCACAGGAGCTAAAAGGAAGTTCTGATATCAGTGGCATGTTGATCTAGGGGTATGATTCTTGCTTAGGGTGAGTGATTAATTAATGTGTGAGAGATCCTGGGTTCAAATCCTGGACAAGCCCTTCTTCTTTGGCATTTTTAGTTTAAGGTCATTGATTGGTTTCAGCCTTGCAGAAGGCGGAATTGATTTCCATATGGAGCCTGCTTGAGGACCAGAGAGCTGGATTCAAAGAGCTTGATTAACTAAATGTACAGATAGCCAAGTGGGAATATAAAGTTGTTGCTGTAATTGTGACCTGACTCCAAAAACAACAGGACTGGGTTCTGGACTGGAATGGAATGGAATGGAATTCTTCAGTGTTTCTGCTGTTTGGCTTGCATTGACTCATCGATTTTCTTGTTTTTCACTTTGTCGATGCCTTTGAATAATTGTGGATCCTTCTTCAGAGTGTCTTCTTTCACCAGGTAGTTCTGACCTCTGATGATGATACAAAGAACAAAGAACAAAGATAATTACAGCACAGGAACAGGCCCTTCGGCCCTCCAAGCCTGCGCCGATCCAGATCCTCTCTCTAAACATGTCGCCTATTTTCTAAGGTTCTGTATCTCTTTTCTTCCTGCCCATTCATGTATCTGTCTAGATACATCTTAAAAGACTCCATCGTGCCCGCATCTACCACCTCCGCTGGCAATGCGTTCCAGGTGCCCACCACCCTCTGCGTAAAGAACTTTCCTCGCATATCCCCCCTAAACCTTTCCCCTTTCACTTTGAACTCGTGTCCTCTAGTAATTGAAACCCCCACTCTGGGAAAAAGCCTCTTGCTATCCACCCTGTCTATACCTCTCATGATTTTGTACACCTCAATCAGGTCCCCCCTCAACCTCCGTCTTTCTAATGAAAATAATCCTAATCTGCTCAACCTCTCTTCATAGCTAGCGCCCTCCATACCAGGCAACATCCTGGTGAACCTCCTCTGCACCCTCTCCAAAGCATCCACATCCTTTTGATAATGTGGCGACCAGAACTGTACGCAGTATTCCAAATGTGGCCGAACCAAAGTCCTATACAACTGTAACATGACCTGCCAACTCTTGTACTCAATGCCCCGTCCGATGAAGGAAAGCATGCCGTATGCATTCTTGACCACTCTATTTACCTGCGTTGCCACCTTCAGGGAACAGTGGACCTGAACACCCAAATCTCTCTGGACATCAATTTTCCCCAGGACTTTTCCATTTACTGTATAGTTCACTCTTGAATTGGATCTTCCAAAATGCATCACCTCGCATTTGCCCTGATTGAACTCCATCTGCCATTTCTCTGCCCAACTCTCCAATCTATCTATATTCTGCTGTATTCTCTGACAGTCCCCTTCACTATCTGCTACTCCACCAATCTTAGTGTCGTCTGCAAATTTGTTAATCAGTCCACCTATACTTTCCTCCAAATCATTAATGTATATCAGAAACAACAGTGGTCCCAGCACGGATCCCTGTGGAACACCACTGGTCACACGTCTCCATTTTGAGAAACTCCCTTCTACTGCTACTCTCTGTCTCCTGTTGCCCAGCCAGTTCTTTATCCATCTAGCTAGTACACCTTGGACCCCAAGCGCCTTCACTTTCTCCATCAGCCTGCCATGGGGAACCTTATCAAACGCCTTACTGAAGTCCATATATATGACATCAACAGCCCTTCCCTCATCAATCAACTTTGTCACTTCCTCAAAGAATTCTATTAAGTTGGTAAGACATGACCTTCCCTGCACAAAACCATGTTGCCTATCACTGATGAGCCCATTTTCTTCCAAATGGGAATAGATCCTATCCCTCAGTATCTTCTCCAGCAGCTTCCCTACCACTGACGTCAGGCTCACCGGTCTATAATTACCTGGATTATCCCTGCTACCCTTCTTAAACAAGGGGACAACATTAGCAATTCAATGATGATCGTAATGAGCTTCAATTCGCTGATAGTTTTGGAACTGAACAGATTTCCTTTGCTTGAGTCTACAACATGGAACTCAGTCTGACATGTGGACCCATGGGAGGATTTGAATGCCACCCCTGCGTTGAAGAATACAGTTGCATACATCCAATAAGAGACCGAGTAGAAGTGACAGTTCAGTCAGTCAAACATTAAAGTTTTAATTTCAGGGTGGTGAGTTTGAGTGCCATTTTGTTTTTCTCTTTTTTAAGGCTTCATTAGCAGAGAGTACAAGGAGTGTTTGAAATGAAATTCAGCAAAAGTATGAGAAAGTCTCACTTTGATTCGGGACTCATCTCTCTGCAGCATCTCGCTGTGAAAGATTGAACTTCATCTCATTTCATTCCCAGCTCGGGGTCAGTGCGGCTCAGTGGGACTTCTGGCTGTCTCCTGCTTCACAATCAGTGCTGAGAAAGCAATGGGGAACATTATTCACGGCTCTGTAACCTGAGGACACCGATTTAAGGTGAATGGCAAAAGAACCAAAGGCAACATGAGGAAAAACTTCTTTTGCACAGCGAGTGGTTAAGATCTGATATGCACTGCTTGAGAGTGTGATGGAGGCTGATTCAACCATGGCTTTCAAAATGGTATAAGATAATTATCTGAAGTGGAAAAATTGCATGTTTTCATGGAATACATGAGTCTGTGGCATGAGCTGAGTTGCTCGTGCATAGAAGCAGCACAAGCACAATGAGCTGAATGGCTTCCTTTTGTTCTGTAACTATTCTATGATCTATGATTCTTTTCAGAGTGAAATCAACACTCACATACAAGAAACTGACAGGTACACTGTAAACTTTGCATTACCAGACAAGAAATTGACAGATGCAGTGTGAAACCCACAGTCACGTAGCAGCAGTTGGCAGGTAACGTGTAAAAATCTTTCTTTCATATCCCAACTGCAAGGTACAAAGGAAATTAAGTACAAACCCAGGCTCACACTTCAAAGACTGAGAGATACAAAGCAAAACACATATTCACCTACAAGTACAGAGACGAAGACACACTCAGAGGAGGTGCAGATTCAAGACACATGCATGTGACAGAAACTGATAGGGATAGAATCAAACCCTTTCTCACTTCTCAGAAACTGATAGATATAGACAAAAACTGATGCTCACATACAAGTTGTTGAAAGATATGTGGTGAAACTCACAGAGCAATAGCAGAAACAAACAGGTAATGAATAATACCCACAGTCACAGACCAAAAACTGAAATGTACTGAGTTAAACACCACTTTCTCACACCAGAAACTCATGGCTACAAAGTGAAGCTGACTCTATCCTCCCAGGCATTGACAGGTGCAAAAGAAAACACTCACGACGATTCCAGGTCATGAAATGTACGTAATAAAACCTTTCAGCTGAAAGAATAGCGTTAATGACAGGTGTGATACCCAGAATGCTCAGCAGCCTAGAATCCGCCCTATCTGTGACAGGAGAGGGGCGCGCAGGCGCGGTAGAGACAGCTCTGTCAGCAGCTCGAGCTGCGGGTTCGGAGTTGGAGCGGGATATTCACAAAGTGCGAGAAGACTTTGCGGGCTCACACAGCTGGAGCAGGGCCTCAGGGCCACAATAAGATGGAACAATCCCATCTGTATCCCTGCGGATGGCGGTGGTGAAGCTTTTCCCAGTGAGGCTTCCCGAAACGGCGTCTATAAATGAATAAAATTTGGGTACTGGTCAGGGAGCGTCTGTAAATGGATAAGAATTGGGGACTGGGCAGGGAGGGAGCGTCTGCAAATGGATAAGAATTGGGGGACTGGGCAGGGAGCGTCTCTAAATGAATAAGATTTGGGTACTGGTCAGGGAGCGTCTGTAAATGGATAAGAATTGGGGACTGGGCAGGGAGGGAGCGTCTGCAAATGGATAAGAATTGGGGGACTGGGCAGGGAGCGTCTCTAAATGAATAAGATTTGGGTACTGGTCAGGAAGCGTCTGCAACAAAAACAAGAAATGCTGGATTCACTCAGCAGGTCTGGCAGCATCTGTGGAAAGAGAAGCAGAGTTAACGTTTCGGGTCAGTGACCCTTCTTCGGAACTCATTTGGGGACTGGGCAGGGAGCGTCGATAAATGCTTAAGAATTGGGGACTGGTTCGGGAGCGTTTTTTTATTCGTTCGTGGGATGTGGGCGTCGCTGGCTCGATCTCAGCTCGAGTAATGTGTCCAGTTCTGGGCACCAGGCTTTAGAAAGGACATCAAAGCTTCTGAGACAGTTCAGGGGAGATTTACTAGAATGATACCAGAGATGAGGGGTGTCAGTTCTCTGGACAGGCTGGTGAAGCTGGGATTGTTCTCTTCAGAGTAGAGAATGTTAAGGGAAGATTTAATAGAGGTGTTCAGAATCATGAAGGATTTTCATAGGGTAGAGAGGGAGAAACTGTTTCCACTGTCCTGGGGGTCAGTAACCAGAGGACACAGATTTAAAATAATTGGCCAAAAATGTCAAGGGGAGGTGAGGAGAGATCTTTTTACCCAGTAACTGATTCGGATTTGGAATGAATTGTCTGACAGGGTGGTGGAAACAGATTCAATTATAACTTTCATAAAGGAATTGCACAAATATTTCAAAGTGAAATTCTCCAGGATTATGGGGAAATAGGCAGGGGGTTGGACTAATTGCATCTTTTTGTCAGAGAGTCAGCAGAGGCACAATGGGGCCGAATGGCCTCCTTCTGTGCTGTATGATACTATGAACATAAGAACGAGGAGCCGGAGTCGGCAAGTCAGCCACTCGAGCCTGCTCTGCCATTCAATCCAATCATGGCTGATCTCATCACGGCAGTTCTTGTTTCTTGCCAGTAGATGTCACTTCACTCCAATACAGTGAAGTTAACAAATCTGAGAGAGACACAACAGGAAAGAATTGTTCACATTATAGTGAATGTGTGGGATTTAGAAATACTAGGAGTGGAGACGAGTTATTACTTGTCTGCTCGATCCCCATAGCCCTGTAAAATTATTTCCTTCAAGTGCCCATTCAAATTCCTTTTGTAATCCTCGATTGTCTCCATTTCCAACGCCCTCGTGGGCAGCGAGTTACAGATCATCACCAATCAGTGTAAGAAAGTTCTTGCGCACATTCCCCCTGTATCTCCTGTCCAAAACCTTCAATCTGTGTCCCCGAGTCCTTGTACCAATAGTTAACGGGAACAATGTTTCCTTGCCAACTTATTTAAAACTGTCACAGCCGAAAACACATCTATCAATTCTCCCCTCACTCTCCTATGATACAGGCAGAACAACCCTAGCTTTTCCAACCTAACCTTTTAACTAAAATCCTCCATCCCTGGATCCATTCTGGTGAATTTCCTCTGCACCCTCACAAGGACGCTCACATTCTTTCTTAAGTGTGGTAAGCAAAACTGGAAGCAACACGCCAACTGGGGCCTAACCAGAGTTTTATAATGGTTCAGCATAACTTCCCTGCTTTGTACTCAATGTATCTTTTTTTCAAGCCCAAGATCCCATATGCTTTGCTAACCACTCTCGCAATATGTCTTGCCACCTTCAAAGATTGATGCACATGAACCCCAAGTCCCTCTATTCCAACACACACTTATGAACTGTGCCATTCAGTAAATATTGCCTCTCCCTATTCCCTATGACAAAATACATCACCTCACACTTGTCACTATTAAATTCCATCTGCCACCTGTCTGCCCATTCTGCTCGCCTATCATTGTCCTGTTGCAGGCAGTTCATATCATCCTCACTGTTTGCCACTCCTCCAGGTTTGTTGTCATTGGGATATTTTGAGATTCTACTCAATATTCCAAGATCCAAGTCATTTATCTTTCGCAAAAAAAGCAGTGGTTCTAGCACTGACCCTTGGGGAACACCTCTGTCGACTATCCTCCAGTCTGACAAAGAATCATTTAATAAGACTCGCTGTTTTCTGTCCTTAAACCAATTTTCTATCCAATTGGACACTGACCCTCTTATACCACGAACCTCAATTTTGTTAACCGCCCTTTTATGTGGTACCTTGTCAAACGCTTCCTTAAAATCCATATAAACAACATCCACTGCATTCCCTTCATCAACCTGCTCTGTTAGTTCATCAAAAAATGCAGTTAGATTAGTCAAGCATGAACTCCCATTTATAAATCCATGCTCACTCTACTTAATTAACTCAAACCTCTCCAAGTGACTGTTGATTTTTTACCCAGATTATTCTTTCTAAAACCTTACCCACCGCTGCTGTTAATCTAACTAGCCTGTAGTTAGCCGGACTGTCCTTACACCCTTTCTTGAATAAGGGCGTCGCATTTGCCACTGTTTACTCCTGGCACCTCCCCCGTATCCAGGGAAGATTGGAAGATTATGGCAAACTCTTCCATTATCTGCATCCGCATTTCCTTTCGCAACCTGGGATGCCAGCCATCCAGACCAGGTGATTTATCTACCCTAAGCACAGCCAGCCTTTTTAGTACCTCCCTCTCCTAATTTGTACTCTCTCCATTGCCTCTACTTTCTTCACTTTGACTGATATTTTGTCAAATTCCACTTCCTTAGTGATCATTGATACAAAGTACTCATTAAGTAGATTAACATTGCCCTGCACCTCTAAGCTTATATTATCCTTTTTGTCCCTAATAGGCCCGACTCAACCTCTTACTACCCACTTATCATTTACATGCTGCTCGAAGATTTTTGGGTTTCCTTTCATGTTGACTGCCAGTCTATTCTCATAGAAATAGAGAATAAGCAAATATAGAAGATGTAAGTCTTTCCCATCCTTGATGAGGTGGAACTTTCTTGTGTTGTGGGTGGTAATGTCTTGGCCCACGAGTGTGGTGGAAGCAGAGACAATCAATGATTTGAAAAGGAAATTAGATGGATACTTGAAGGAAAGAAACTTGCAGGAGGAAAGGGATCGAGCTGGTGAGTGGAACTGACGAGATTGCTCTGGGGAGAGCCAGCATGGACGTGATAGGCCAAACGACCACCTTCTGTGCTGTAAATGACTCTGTGTTGTTTCTCAAATTCAATCCACTGGTGCTTGGTAAATAATTTCAAAGTAAATTGTGCAACTGGAAAATCAGAACCAAGGCAAGGGACGCATAAGGAAGCAAAATTGATGAAACCCAGGATTGAAGCAAGAACCTTTCCATCTTCAGTTTAACGCTCTCCCAACTGAGCTATTTCAGCCCTACATTAACAGTGGCTTGTTGTCCTTGTTTTGGAAGAAAATACATACATTCAAGTTTTCCAAAAAATTAAAGAACACAACATGTGAGTAATATTCCCCATTGCTTTCTCAGTACTGATGGATTGTGAAGCGGGAGACAGCCAGAAGTGCCACTGAGCCACACAGACCCCGAGCTGAGAATGAAATGAGATCAAATTCAATCTTTCATAGTGAGATGCTGCTGAGAGGTTAGAGTCCTGAATCAAAGCGAGACTTGCTCATTTCAAACACTCCCTGTACTCTCTGCTCATGAAGCCTTAAAAAAGGGAAAAACAGAATGGCACTCAAACTCACAACCCTGCCATTAAAAGTCTCATATTCGACTGACAGAACTGTCACTTCTACTCGGTCTCTGATTGGATGGATGCAACTCCAACGCAGGGATGGCATTCAAATCCTCCCATGGGTCCACATGTCAGACTGAGTTCCATGTTGTAGACTCAAGCAAAGGAAATCTGCTCACTTCCAAAACTATCAGCGAATTGAAGCTGATTACAATCAACATCATCAGAGGTCAGAACGACCTGGTGAAAGAAGACACCCTGAAGAAGGATCCACAATTATTCAAAGGCATCGACAAAGTGAAAAACAAGAAAATCGATGAGTCAATGCAAGCCAAACAACAGAAACACTGAAAAATTCCATTCCAGTCCAGAACCCAGTCCTGTTGTTTTTGGAGTCAGGTCACAATTACAGCAACAACTTGATATTCCCACTTGGCTATCTGGACATTTAGTTAATGACAATTTTGTCGACAAGCTCTTTGAATCCAGTTGTCTGGTCCTCAAGCCAGCTCCGTATGGAAGTCAATTCCACCTTCTGCAAGGCTGAAACCAATAGATAACCTTAATCTAAAAATGCCAGCAGACCAGGGCTCGTCCGGGACTTGAACCCAGGATCACTCACATGTTAATTAACCATACTCCCTGAGCGAGAATCATACCCCTAGACCAACAAGCCACTGACAAGTCAGGCTTTATTAGCTGCTGTGGAATTTCACTGGAACACCCCAGCCAATCATCCATTTTTTTTCAGATCAAAGCAACATCCTGCAAATGCTGAAATAAAAACAGAAAGTGCTGGAAATGTTCAGCAGCTCTGGCAGCATCTGTGCTGTGAGAAACACAGTTAACGTTTCAGGGCACTCACCTTTTGTTTCAGCCATCCTTTCAGACTGCTTCTGTCCATCCAATCTCACTTTCTATTCTATCCACATTCTAACCATTCACTACGTTACTACATTTTTCATGAATTCCTCATTTCTTTTATTAATGACAATTTTGTATTTCTGGCCTTTGCTTCAGACACCACCAGAAGTGGAATCATGTCTCCATCTGCCCAATCAAACCACTTCGCTGTTTCCTCACATTGCAATGTTTCTTTAACCCTGACAGACTGTGGAGTTTCTGCTGCTTAATTGCAGTTCTTGCTTCCCGCCAGTAGATGTCACCTCACTCCAATACAGTGAAGTTTACAAATCTGAGTGAGTCACAACAGGAAATAATTGTTCACATTATAGTGAATGTGTGGAATTTAGAAATACTAGGAGTGGAGACGAGTTATTATTGCACTCTGCTATTACATCTTTTATAATGGACTCCAGCATTTTCCCCACGACTGATGTCAGGCTAACCGGTATATAATTCGCTGTTTTCTTTCTGCCTCTTTTTTTAAATAGTGGAGTTACATTAACTACCGTCCAATCCATTGGAACTGTTCCAGAGTCGATAGAATTTTGAAAAAAGACCAGAAATGCATCTGCTATTTCAAGGGCCACTTCCTTAATTACTCTGGGATGTAGATTATCAGGCCCTGGGGATTTATCGGCCTTCAATCCCATCAATTTCCCAAACATTCCCTACTAATACTGATTTCATACAGTTCCTCCTTCTCACTAGACCCTATGTTCCCCAACATTTCTGGGAGATAATTTGTATCCTCCTTTGTGAAGACAGATCCAAAGTATGTATTTAATTGGTCTGCCATTTCTTTGTTCCCCATTATAAATTCCCCCGTTTCTGACTGGAAGGGGCCCACATTTGTCTTCACTAATCTTTTTCTCTACACATATCTATAGAAGCTTTTACAGTCAGTTTTTATGTTCTCTACTAGCTTACTCTCATACTCTATTTCCCCCTTCTTAATCAATCCTTTTGTCCTCCTCTGCTAAATTCCAAACTGCTCACAATCTTCAGGTTTGCTGCTTGTTCTGGCCATTTTATATTTCTCCTCCTTGGATCTAATACTTTCCTTAATTTCTTTTGTAAGCCACAGTTGAGCCACCCTTCCTGTTTTACTTTTGCACAGACAGGAATGAACAATTGTTGTAATTCATCCATGCGCTCTTTAAATGCTAGCCATTGCCTATCCACTGTCAACCCTTTAAGTAACGTTCCCCAATCTATCATAGCCAACTCCCGCCTCATACCTTCATAGTTTCCTTTGTTTAGATTCAGGACCCGAGTCTCGGAATCAACTCTCTCACTCTCCATCTTAATGAAGAATTTTATCATATTATGGGCGCACTTCCCCAAGGTACCCCACACAACAAGATTGTTAACTAATCCTTTCTCATTACACAATACCCATTCCAGGATGGCCTGTTCTCTAGAGGTGTTATACACCTCTATCAATTCTCCACTCAATCTACTTTGAGAAAGGCAGAATAATCCTAGCTTTTCCAACCTAACCTTGTAACTAAAATCCCCCATCCCTGGATCCATTCTGGTAAATCGCCTCTGCGTCCTCTCAAGGACCCTCACGTTCTTTCTAAAGTCTGCTGAGCAGAACTGGAAGCAACACTCCAAATGGGGCCTAACCAGAGTTTTATAATGGTTCAGCATAACTTCCCTGCTTTTGTACTCAATGCCTCTATTTATAAAGCCCAAGATCCCATATGCTTTGCGAACCACTCTCGCAATATGACTTGCCTCCTTCAAAGATTGATGCACATGAACCCCAAGTCCCTCTATTCCAGAACACTCTTTAGAACTGTGCCATTAAGTATATATTGCCTCTCCCTATTCCTTATGCCAAAATACATCACCTCACACTTGTCACTATTAAATTCCATCTGCCACCTGTCTGCCCATTCTGCTCGCCTATCACTGTCCTGTTGCAGGCAGTTCATATCATCCTCACTGTTTGCCGCTCCTCCAAGTTTGGTGTCATCGGCATATTTTGAGATTCTACTCTGTATTCCAAGATCCAAGTCACTTACCTTGAGCAAAAAAAGCAGTGGTTCTCGCACTGACCCTTGGGGAACACCACTGTCGACTATCCTCCAGTCTGACAAAGAACCATTTAATAAGACTCGCTGTTTTCTGTCCTTAAACCAATTTTCTATCCAATTGGACACTGACCCTCCTATACCACGAACCTCAATTTTGTTAACCGCCCTTTTATGTGGTACCTTGTCAAACGCTTCCTTAAAATCCATATAAACAACATCCACTGCATTCCCTTCATCAACCTGCTCTGTTAGTTCATCAAAAAATGCAGTTAGATTAGTCAAGCATGAACTCCCATTTATAAATCCATGCTCACTCTCCTTAATTAACTCAAACCTCTCCAAGTGACTGTTGATTTTTTACCCTGATTATTCTTTCTAAAACCTTACCCACCGCTGCTGTTAATCTAACTAGCCTGTAGTTACCCGGACTGTCCTTACACCCTTTCTTGAATAAGGGTGTCGCATTTGCCACTGTTTAATCCTCTGGCACCTCCCCAGTATCCAGGGAAGATTGGAAGATTATAGCAAGCCCTTCCGTTATCTGCATCCGCATTTCCTTTCGCAACCTGGGATGTGAGCCATCCGGACCAGGTGATTTATCTTCCCTAAGCACAGCCAGCCTTTTTAGTACCTCCCTCTCTCAATTTGTACCATCTCCATTGACTCGACTCTCTTCACTTCGACTGATATTTTGTCAAATTCCACTTCCTCAGTGATCACTGATGCAAAGTACTCATTAAGTAGATTAACATTGCCCTGCACCTCCAAGCTTATATTATCCTTTTTGTCCCTAATAGGCCCGACTCAACCTCTTACTACCCACTTATCATTTACATGCTGCTCGAAGATTTTTGGGTTTCCTTTCATGTTGACTGCCAGTCTATTCTCATAGAAATAGAGAATAAGCAAATATAGAAGATGTAAGTATTTCCCATCCTTGATGAGGTGGAATTTTTTATGTTGTGGGTGGTAATGACTTGGCCCACGAGTGTGGTGGAAGCAGAGACAATCAATGATTTGAACAGGAAATTAGATGGATACTTGAAGGAAAGAAACTTGCAGGAGGAAAGGGATCGAGCTGGTGAGTGGAACTGACTAGATTGCTCCGGGGAGAGCCAGCATGGACGTGATAGGCCAAATGACCACCTTCTATGTTGTAAATGACTCTGTATTGTTTCTCAAATTCAATCCACTGGTGCTTGGGAAATAATCTCAAAGTAAATTGTGCAACTGGAAAATCAGAACCAAGGCAAGGGACGCATAAGGAAGCAAAATTGCTGAAACCCGGGATTGAACCAGGGACCTTTAGATCTATCAGTCTAACGCTCTCCCAACTGAGCTATTTCAACCCTACATTAACAGTGGCTTGGTGTCCTTGTTTTGGAAGAAAATACATACATTCAAGTTTTCCAAAAAATTAAAGAACACAACATGTGAGTAATATTCCCCATTGCTTTCTCAGTACTGATGGATTGTGAAGCGGGAGACAGCCAGAAGTGCCACTGAGCCGCACAGACCCCGAGCTGAGAATGAAATGAGATCAAATTCAATCTTTCATCGTGAGATGCTGCTGAGAGGTAAGAGTCCTGAATCAAAGCGAGACTTGCTCATTTCAAACACTCCCTGTACTCTCTGCTCATGAAGCCTTAAAAAAGGGAAAAACAGAATGGCACTCAAACTCACAACCCTGCCATTAAAAGTCTCATATTCGACTGACAGAACTGTCACTTCTACTCGGTCTCTTATTGGATGGATGCAACTCCAACGCAGGGATGGCATTCAAATCCTCCCATGGGTCCACATGTCAGACTGAGTTCCATGTTGTAGACTCAAGCAAAGGAAATCTGCTCACTTCCAAAACTATGAGCGAATTGAAGCTGATTACGATCAACATCATCAGAGGTCAGAACTACCTGGTGAAAGAAGACACCCTGAAGAAGGATCCACAATTATTCAAAGGCATCGACAAAGTGAAAAACAAGAAAATCGATGAGTCAATGCAAGCCAAACAACAGAAACACTGAAGAATTCCATTCCATTCCAGTCCTGTTGTTTTTGGAGTCAGGTCACAATTACAGCAACAACTTTATATTCCCACTTGGCTATCTGTACATTTAGTTAATGACAATTTTGTCGACAAGCTCTTTGAATCCAGTTGTCTGGTCCTCAAGCCAGCTCCGTATGGAAGTCAATTCCACCTTCTGCAAGGCTGAAACCAATAGATAACCTTAATCTAAAAATGCCAGTAGACCAGGGCTCATCCGGGACTTGAACCCAGGATCTCTCGCATGTTAATTAACCATACTCCCTAAGCGAGAATCATACCCCTAGACAAACGAGCCACTGACAAGTCAGGCTTTATTAGCTGCTGTGGAATTTCACTGCAACACCCCAGCCAATCATCCATTTTTTTTCAGATCAAAGCAACATCCTGCAAATGCTGAAATAAAAACAGAAAGTGCTGGAAATGTTCAGCAGCTCTGGCAGCATCTGTGCTGTGAGAAACACAGTTAACGTTTCAGGGCACTCACCTTTTGTTTCAGCCATCCTTTCAGACTGCTTCTGTCCATCCAATCTCACTTTCTATTCTATCCACATTCTAACCATTCACTACGTTGCTACATTTTTCATGAATTCCTCATTTCTTTTATTAATGACAATTTTGTATTTCTGGCCTTTGCTTCAGACACCACCACAAGTGGAATCATGTCTCCATCTACCCAATCAAACCACTTCGCTGTTTCCTCACATTGCAATGTTTCTTTAACCCTGACAGACTGTGGAGTTTCTGCTGCTTGATTGCAGTTCTTGCTTCCCGCCAGTAGATGTCACCTCACTCCAATACAGTGAAGTTTACAAATCTGAGAGAGACACAACAGGAAATAATTGTTCACATTCTAGTGAATGTGTGGGATTTAGAAATACTAGGAGTGGAGACGAGTTATTATTGCACTCTGCTATTACATCTTTTATAATGGACTCCAGCATTTTCCCCACGACTGATGTCAGGCTAACCGGTATATAATTCGCTGTTTTCTTTCTGCCTCTTTTTTTAAAAAGTGGAGTTACATTAACTACCGTCCAATCCATTGGAACTGTTCCAGAGTCGATAGAATTTTGAAAAAAGACCAGAAATGCATCTGCTATTTCAAGGGCCACTTCCTTAAATACTCTGGGATGTAGATTATCAGGCCCTGGGGATTTATCGGCCTTCAATCCCATCAATTTCCCAAACATTCCCTGCTAATACTGATTTCATACAGTTCCTCCTTCTCACTAGACCCTATGTTCCCCAACATTTCTGGGAGATAATTTGTATCCTCCTTTGTGAAGACAGATCCAAATTATGTATTTAATTGGTCTGCCATTTCTTTGTTCCCCATTATAAATTCCCCCGTTTCTGACTGTAAGGGGCCCACATTTGTCTTCACTAATCTTTTTCTCTACACATATCTATAGAAGCTTTTACAGTAAGTTTTTATGTTCTCTGCTAGCTTACTCTCATACTCTATTTCCCCCTTCTTAATCAATCCTTTTGTCCTCCTCTGCTAAATTCCAAACTGCTCACAATCTTCAGGTTTACTGCTTGTTCTGGCCATTTTATATTTCTCCTCCTTGGATCTAATACTTTCCTTAATTTCTTTTGTAAGCCACAGTTGAGCCACCCTTCCTGTTTTACTTTTGCACAGACAGGAATGAACAATTGTTGTAATTCATCCATGCGCTCTTTAAATGCTAGCCATTGCCTATCCACTGTCAACCCTTTAAGTAACGTTCCCCAATCTATCATAGCCAACTCCCGCCTCATACCTTCATAGTTTTCTTTGTTTAGATTCAGGACCCGAGTCTCGGAATCAACTCTCTCACTCTCCATCTTAATGAAGAATTTTATCATATTATGGGCGCACTTCCCCAAGGTACCCCACACAACAAGATTGTTAACTAATCCTTTCTCATTACACAATACCCAGTCCAGGATGGCCTGTTCTCTAGAGGCGTTATACACCTCTATCAATTCTCCACTCAATCTCCTTTGGGAAAGGCAGAATAATCCTAGCTTTTCCAACCTAACCTTGTAACTAAAATCCCCCATCCCTGGATCCATTCTGGTAAATTGCCTCTGCGTCCTCTCAAGGACCCTCACATTCTTTCTAAAGTCTGCTGAGCAGAACTGGAAGCAACACTCCAATTGGGGCCTAACCAGAGTTTTATAATGGTTCAGCATAACTTCCCTGCTTTTGTACTCAATGCCTCTACTTATAAAGCCCAAGATCCCATATGCTTTGCGAACCACTCTCGCAATATGTCTTGCCTCCTTCAAAGATTGATGCACATGAACCCCAAGTCCCTCTATTCCAGTATACTCTTTAGAACTGTGCCATTAAGTATATATTGCCTCTCCCTATTCCTTATGCCAAAATACATCACCTCACACTTGTCACTATTAAATTCCATCTGCCACCTGTCTGCCCATTCTGCTAGCCTATCACTGTCCTGTTGCAGGCAGTTCATATCATCTTCACTGTTTGCCGCTCCTCCAGGTTTGGTGTCATCGGCATATTTTGAGATTCTACTCTGTATTCCAAGATCCAAGTCAATTACCTTGAGCAAAAAAAGCAGTGGTTCTAGCACTGACCCTTGGGGAACACCACTGTCGACTATCCTCCAGTCTGACAAAGAACCATTTAATAAGACTCGCTGTTTTCTGTCCTTAAACCAATTTTCTATCCAATTGGACACTGACCCTCCTATACCACGAACCTCAATTTTGTTAACCGCCCTTTTATGTGGTACCTTGTCAAACGCTTCCTTAAAATCCATATAAACAACATCCACTGCATTCCCTTCATCAACCTGCTCTGTTAGTTCATCAAAAAATGCAGTTAGATTAGTCAAGCATGAACTCCCATTTATAAATCCATGCTCACTCTCCTTAATTAACTCGAACCTCTCCAAGTGACTGTTGATTTTTTACCCTGATTATTCTTTCCAAAACCTTACCCACCGCTGCTGTTAATCTAACTAGCCTGTAGTTACCCGGACTGTCCTTACACCCTTTCTTGAATAAGGGTGTCGCATTTGCCACTGTTTAATCCTCTGACACCTCCCCCGTATCCAGGGAAGATTGGAAGATTATAGCAAGCCCTTCTGTTATCTGCATCCGCATTTCCTTTCGCAACCAGGGATGTGAGCCATCCGGACCAGGTGATTTATCTTCCCTAAGCACAGCCAGCCTTTTTAGTACCTCCCTCTCCTAATTTGTACCCTCTCCATTGACGCTACTCTCTTCACATCGACTGATATTTTGTCAAATTCCACTTCCTTAGTGATCACTGATACAAAGTACTCATTAAGTAGATTAACATTGCCATGCACCTCTAAGCTTATATTATCCTTTTTGTCCCTCATAGGCCCGACTCAACCTCTTACTACCCACTTATCATTTACATGCTGCTCGAAGATTTTTGGGTTTCCTTTCATGTTGACTGTCAGTCTATTCTCATAGAAATAGAGAATAAGCAAATATAGATGATATAAGTATTTCCCATCCTTGATGAGGTGGAATTTTTTATGCTGTGGGTAGTAATGTCTTGGCCCACGAGTGTGGTGGAAGCAGAGACAATCAATGATTTGAAAAGGAAATTAGATGGATACTTGAAGGAAAGAAACTTTCAGGAGGAAAGGGACCGAGCTGGTGAGTGGAACTGACTAGATTGCTCCGGGGAGAGCCAGCATGGACGTGATAGGCCAAACGACCACCTTCTGTGCTGTAAATTACTCTGTGTTGTTTCTCAAATTCAATCCACTGGTGCTTGGTAAATAATTTCAAAGTAAATTGTGCAACCGGAAAATCAGAACCAAGGCAAGGAACGCATAAGGAAGCAAAATTGCTGAAACCTGGGATTGAACCAGGGACTTTTAAATCTTCAGTCTAACGCTCTCCCAACTGAGCTATTTCAGCCCTACATTAACAGTGTCTTGGTGTCCTTGTTTTGGAAGAAAATACATACATTCAAGTTTTCCAAAAAATTAAAGAACACAACATGTGAGTAATATTCCCCATTGCTTTCTCAGTACTGATGGATTGTGAAGCGGGAGACAGCCAGAAGTGCCACTGAGCCACACAGACCCCGAGCTGAGAATGAAATGAGATCAAATTCAATCTTTCATAGTGAGATGCTGCTGAGAGGTAAGAGTCCTGAATCAAAGCGAGACTTGCTCATTTCAAACACTCCCTGTACTCTCTGCTCATGAAGCCTTACAAAAGGGAAAAACAGAATGGCACTCAAACTCACAACCCTGCCATTAAAAGTGTCATATTCGACTGACAGAACTGTCACTTCTACTCGGTCTCTTATTGGATGGATGCAACTCCAACGCAGGGGTGGCATTCAAATCCTCCCATGGGTCCACATGTCAGACTGAGTTCCATGTTGTAGACTCAAGCAAAGGAAATCTGCTCACTTCCAAAACTATCAGCGAATTGAAGCTGATTACAATCAACATCATCAGAGGTCAGAACTACCTGGTGAAAGAAGACACCCTGAAGAAGGATCCACAATTATTCAAAGGCATCGACAAAGTGAAAAACAAGAAAATCGATGAGTCAATGCAAGCCAAACAACAGAAACACTGAAGAATTCCATTCCATTCCAGTCCTGTTGTTTTTGGAGTCAGGTCACAATTACAGCAACAACTTTATATTCCCACTTGGCTATCTGTACATTTAGTTAATTACAATTTTGTCGACAAGCTCTTTGAATCCAGTTGTCTGGTCCTCAAGCCAGCTCCGCATGGAAGTCAATTCCACCTTCTGCAAGGCTGAAACCAATAGATAACCTTAATCTAAAAATGCCAGCAGACCAGGGCTCGTCCGGGACTTGAACCCGTGATCTCTCGCATGTTAATTAACCATACTCCCAAAGCGAGAATCATACCCCTAGACCAACGAGCCACTGACAGGTCAGGATTTATTAGCAGCTGTGGAATTTCACTGCAACACCCCAGCCAATCATCCATTTTTTTTCAGATCAAAGCAACATCCTGCAAATGCTGAAATAAAAACAGAAAGTGCTGGAAATGTTCAGCAGCTCTGGCAGCATCTGTGCTGTGAGAAACACAGTTAACGTTTCAGGGCACTCACCTTTTGTTTCAGCCATCCTTTCAGACTGCTTCTGTCCATCCAATCTCACTTTCTATTCTATCCACATTCTAACCATTCACTACGTTGCTACATTTTTCATGAATTCCTCATTTCTTTTATTAATGACAATTTTGTATTTCTGGCCTTTGCTTCAGACACCACCACAAGTGGAATCATGTCTCCATCTACCCAATCAAACCACTTCGCTGTATCCTCACATTGCAATGTTTCTTTAACCCTGACAGACTGTGGAGTTTCTGCTGCTTCATTGCAGTTCCTCCTTCCCGCCAGTAGATGTCACCTCACTCCAATACAGTGAAGTTTACAAATCTGAGAGAGACACAACAGGAAATAATTGTTCACATTCTAGTGAATGTGTGGGATTTAGAAATACTAGGAGTGGAGACGAGTTATTATTGCACTCTGCTATTACATCTTTTATAATGGACTCCAGCATTTTCCCCACGACTGATGTCAGGCTAACCGGTATATAATTCGCTGTTTTCTTTCTGCCTCTTTTTTTAAATAGTGGAGTTACATTAACTACCGTCCAATCCATTTGAACTGTTCCAGAGTCTACAGAATTTTGAAAAAAGACCAGAAATGCATCTGCTATTTCAAGGGCCACTTCCTTAAGTACTCTGGGATGCAGATTATCAGGCCTTGGGGATTTATCGGCCTTCAATCCCATCAATTTCCCAAACATTCCCTACTAATACTGATTTCATACAGTTCCTCCTTCTCACTAGACCCTATGTTCCCCAACATTTCTGGGAGATAATTTGTATCCTCCTTTGTGAAGACAGATCCAAAGTATGTATTTAATTGGTCTGCCATTTCTTTGTTCCCCATTATAAATTCCCCCGTTTCTGACTGTAAGGGGCCCACATTTGTCTTCACTAATCTTTTTCTCTACACACATCTAGAGAAGCTTTTACAGTCAGTTTTTATGTTCTCTGCTAGCTTACTGTCATACTCTATTTCCCCCTTCTGAATCAATCCTTTTGTCCTCCTCTGCTAAATTCCAAACTGCTCACAATCTTCAGGTTTGCTGCTTGTTCTGGCCATTTTATATTTCTCCTCCTTGGATCTAATACTTTCCTTAATTTCTTTTGTAAGCCACAGTTGAGCCACCCTTCCTGTTTTACTTTTGCACAGACAGGAATGAACAATTGTTGTAATTCATCCATGCGCTCTTTAAATGCTAGCCATTGCCTATCCACTGTCAACCCTTTAAGTAACGTTCCCCAATCTATCATCGCCAACTCCCGCCTCATACCTTCATAGTTTCCTTTGTTTAGATTCAGGACCCTAGTCTCGGAATCAACTCTCTCACTCTCCATCTTAATGAAGAATTTTATCATATTATGGGCGCACTTCCCCAAGGGACCCCACACAACAAGATTGTTAACTAATCCTTTCTCATTACACAATACCCAGTCTAGGATGGCCTGTTCTCTAGAGGTGTTATACACCTCTATCAATTCTCCACTCAATCTCCTTTGATATAGGCAGAATAATCCTAGCTTTTCCAACCTAACCTTGTAAGTAAAATCCCCCATCCCTGGATCCATTCTGGTAAATCGCCTCTGCATCCTCTCAAGGACCCTCACATTCTTTCTAAAGTCTGCTGAGCAGAACTGGAAGCAACACTCCAATTGGGGCCTAACCAGAGTTTTATAATGGTTCAGCATAACGTCCCTGCTTTTGTACTCAATGCCTCTATTTATAAAGCCCAAGATCCCATATGCTTTGCTAACCACTCTCGCAATATGTCTTGCCACCTTCAAAGATCAGTGCACATGAACCCCAAGTCCCTCTATTCCAGCACACTCTTTATTACTGTGCCATTAAGTATATATTGCCTCTCCCTATTCCTTATGCCAAAATACATCACCTCACACTTGTCACTATTAAATTCCATCTGCCACCTGTCTGCCCATTCTGCTAGCCTATCACTGTCCTGTTGCAGGCAGTTCATATCATCCTCACTGTTTGCCACTCCTCCAAGTTTGGTGTCATCGGCATATTTTGAGATTCTACTCTGTATTCCAAGATCCAAGTCACTTACCTTTAGCAAAAAAAGCAATGGTTCTGGCACTGACCCTTGGGGAACACCACTGTCGACTATCCTCCGGTCTGACCAAGAACCATTTAATATAACTCGCTGTTTTCAGTCTTTAAAACAATTTACTATCCAAATGGACACTGACCCTCCTAATCCATGAACCCCAATTTTGTTAACCACCCTTTTATGTGGTACTTTATAAAATGCTTTCGTAACATCCATATAAACAACATCCACTGCATTCCCTTCATCAGTATTCTCAGATAGTTTATCAACAAATGCAGTTAGATTCGTCAAGCATGAACTCCCATTGATAAATCCATGCCTACTCTCCTGAATTAACTCAAACCTCTCCAAAGGACTTGATTTTTTTCCCTGACCTGTTGATCTCATGCTGATAGCAAGCTCACCATAGAGCATGTATTTGGCAATGTGACCGTCATCCATTTGGCCCAGTCAACAGAGTCACCGCTGACTCAAGAGGGCAAACATGCTGCGGATCCCTGCACGCTGGTGTACTTCCGCATTCGGCACTCTGTCCTGCCAGGAGATGCCCAGTATCCATCTGAGGCAGTGGAGGTGGAAGCTGTTCAGCCGCTTTTTTTGGCTTGTATAAGTTGTTGATGCTTCTCTACTATAAAGGAGGGTGCTGAGAACACAAGCCTGGTACACGTGGAGCTTTGTATTTTCGGTCAGTTTGCTGTCGGTTCACACTTGTCTTCTCAACTTTGACATGACAGCTGCAGCATTGGCAATCCTGGTGCTGATTTCAGCATCAAGGGCCAGATTGCTGGTGATTGTTGATTGAAGGTATGTGAAGCTGTTGACAACCTCCAAAGTGAGGTTGTCGATGTTGATGGAAAGTGGAGTCTCTACGTCCTGGCCCGTAACTTTCATCTTCCTGATGCTGATTGTCAGTCCAAACTCTTTGCAGGCCAGGGAGAACCGATCTACAAGCTGCTGTGACTGAACTTCATTATGGGATGTCAGCACAGCATCATCAGCAAATAGCAACTCACAGACTAGGAATTTACCCACTTTGGTCTTGGCGCACAGTCTTGCCAAGTTGAACAGCTTGTCGTCAGCTCTGATGTGCAGGTGAACACCTATATCTGAGTAATTGAAAGTGTACAATAGCAGCATGGAGAAGAATATGCCAATTATAAAGGATGTGATAACTAGACAGTTCGAAAATGATGACATGATTGGGCAGAGTCAACATAGATTTATGAAAAGGAAAACAGGTTTGAAAAACCTGTTGAGATTTTTGAGGATGTTACCTATAGAACAGATAAAGGAGAACCAGTGGATGTGTGGTATTTGCATTTTCCTTTGGTAAGGTCCCACACAGGAGGTGAGTAAACAAAATTAGAGCACATAGGCTTGGGGATAATATACTGATATGGATTGAGAATTGGTTAACAGACCGAAAACAGAGAGCAGGAATAACGGGTCCTTCTCAGGATGGCAGGCTGTTACTATTGGGGTACTGCAAGGATCAGTGTTGGAGCCACAGCTGTTAACAACCTATATAAATGATTTGGATGTGGGGATTAAATGTAATATTTCCAAGTTTGCAGATGACACAAAGCTCGGTGAAGTGTGAGTTGTGAGGAGGATGCAGAGAGGCTTCCAGGGGACCTGGAGAGGCTCAGTGAATGGGCAAGAACATGGAATATAATGTGAATAAGTGTGAAGTTATTCACTTTGGTAGAATAAACAGAAAGACAGAGTATTTCTTAAATGGTGAGAGGTTGGGAAGTGTCGATGTCCAAAGGGACCTGGGTGTCCTTGTTCCTGAGACACTAAAAGCTCTTGTGCAGGTGCAGCAATCAATTAGGAAGGCAAATGGTATGTTGTACCCACACGAGGGGTCATGAGTACAGGAGTAAAGATGTCTTGCTGCAATTGTCTAGAGCCTTGGTGAATCCGCACTGGAGTATTGTGTACAGTTTAGTCTCCTCATCTTATGAAGGATACACTTGCCATAGAGGGGGTGAAACAGAGGGTCAACAGACTAATCTTTTTTTTGCATTTATTTCATTTCATCTCAGTTTGTTCAGTTTGCTTACCTACTGTTTTTTTTCAGGTTTGTACTTCCTGCTGTTCAATATTCAGTCCATTACACCTAATCTGTACTAATGCTTTGTCTTTCAACACACCATTAACATATTGTTTGCCTTTGCTGCATGACCTTTTGGTCAGCTATGTGGCCTTGTCCAATCTACACCTTCTCCTTTGTTATCTCTTGCCCCACCCCCACCCCACTTGCTTATAACCTGTGACTTTTCTAATATATGTCAGTTCCGAAGATGGGTCACTGACCTGAAACGTTAACTCTGCTTCTCTTTTCACAGATGCTGCCAGACCTACTGAGTGGTTCCAGCATTTCTTGTTTTTATGTCACCAGACTAATCCCTGGGATGGTGGGATTGTCTTATGAGGAAACTGGGCCTGTATTCCTTAAAGTTTCGAAGAATGAGAGGTGATCTGATTGAAACTGACAAAATTCTTACAGGGCGTGACAGTGTGGATGTAGACAGGATGTTTGCCCTGGTTGGTGAGTCTAAAACCAAAGGACATCGTCTCAGAATAAGGAGTAGGCCATTTAAAACTGAGATGGGTGGAATTTCTTCACTCAGACGGTGGTGAATCATTGGAATACTGTGCCCCAGAGGGCTGTGGCAGCTCAATCATTGAGCATGTTCAAGACAGAAATTGATAGAAATCTTGATACTCATGACATCAAGGGATATGGGGATAGCATGGGAAAGGGGCTTTGAGGTAGGTGATCAGCCATGATCGAATTGAATGACAGAGCAGGCTCGACGGGCTGAATAGCTTACTCCTATGTTCCTCTGTTCCTAAGAGAGTTGGCGCCAGCGCGCAGCCCTGCTTTACCCCACTGCTGATCTTGAAAGCGTCTGATGTTGCTCCATTGTAACTGATGGAACTGTGCATGTTCTCGTGGAAAGAAGAGATGATGCCCAAGAGGTCAGGAGGGCAGCCTATGTTCCATTGCAGTTTGAAGAGGCCGTCTCTGCTGACAAGATCAAAGGCCTTAGTGATGTTAATAAAAATGTGTGAGGCTCTGTGGCGCAATGGATAGCGTGTTGGACTTCTAAATAATGATAAAGACGATATTCAAAGGTTGTGGGTTCAAGTCCCACCAGAGTCAGATTTTGGACCAGAAACAGAGGAGCACAACGGAACAACAAATGAAGAAATGCGCCAAAAGCACAGACTCGGAGACAGAGCGAGAGAGAGAGGAGCACGGCAGGAGCAGAGCAGGGGAAAAAAATCGAGGAGTGACGTCACAATGGAGAGTGAGAGCAGGGAAACAGAGAGCCGCTGGGGTGAGGATACAGGATTTGGTTCTTTCTTCGGTGCAGTGGAAGGAGCTGTTTGGTGAGGATCTGGTAAGCTGTGACATCACAGGCAAGCAGGTAGTTGATTGGTTTGGAAGAACCGACCTGCTTGATGCGCATCTGGTAAGTGATTACGATCCATTTTAGTCCTAACGTTTAAAATAGTAAACAAACTAGTGGTAAGTTTAATAAAATATGCAATAAAATGAATAATTGAATAAAATATTTAAGTAGTTAATTGAAACACGTTAAGGATGACAGGACAGGTGATGTGTCACAGCTGCAGCATGTGGGAGTTCCTGGATGCCAGTGTGATCCAGGGCAAACACGTCTGCAGTAAGTGTTTGCGGCTCAAAGAGGGAGAAAAAAGGAATGTAGTGGTAGTAGGGGACAGTATAGTAAGGTGGATTGACTCTGTTCTCTGCAGCAAAAGCAAGAGTCCAGACGGCTGTGTTGCCTGCCGGTGCCAGGATTCAGGACATCTGCTCAGGGCTGGAGCGAAACATACAATGGGAGGGGGAGGATCCAGTCGTCGTGGTCCATGTCGGTACCAGCGACATAGGCAGGACAAGGATAGAGGTTCTGCAAAGTCAGTATGAGGAATTAGGCACCAAATTAAGAAGCAGAACCTCAAAGTTAATCATCTCTGGATTATTACCTGAGCCATGTGCAAATTGGCATAGGACAAATAAGATTAGAGAAAGTAATGTGCGGCTGAAAGACTGGTGTGGTAGTAGTGGGTTCTGGTTCATGGGGCATTGGCACCAGTACTGTGGAAAGAGGTGGCTGTACCGTTGGGACGGTCTACACCTGAACCGTGCTGGTGCCGGTGTTCTAGCGAGCTACATAACGAGGGAAGTAGAGACGGTTTTAAACTGAATAGTGGAGGCAAGGGATCAAATTTGGGAAGATATGGTGAATCAAGGAGGAGAGACAAGGCAAGAGAGAAAGGTATAAATATGGGAAATGATAAACAGACTGTGACAGGAAGGGACAGAATGTACAAATCTAAGAGTAAATCGACAGATAAGGCTAGAGGTGACAAAAATAATAAAAGGACAAAACTAAATGCTCTGTATCTGAATGCATGGAGCATTTGAAACAAAACAGATGAACTGGGAGCACAAATAGAATAAATAAGTACGATCTGATAGTCATTACAGAGACATGGCTGCAGGGCGACATAGATTGGGATGTGAATATTGGAGGTGACATGGCATTTTGGAAGGACAGGAATCTAGGAAAAGGTGGCGGGGTAGCTCTGTTAATTAATGATGGTATTAGCGTAATAGAGAGGGATGACCTGAGTTCTGGAGATCAGGATGCAGAAGCAGTTTGAGTACAAATGAGAAATCATAAAGGCAAGAAGTCACTTGTGGGAGTGGTGTACAGGCCACCTAACATTAACCACACTGTCGGATGGGATATAAAAGAAGAAATAATGGCAGCTTGTCAGAAAGGTACTGTGATAATTATGGGGGATTTTAATCTACATATAGATTGGAAAATTCAGATGGGCAGAGGTAGCCTAGATGAGGAATACATAGAATGTTTTGGGGATAATTTCTTGGAACAATACATTCTGGAGCCAACCAGAGAGCAGGCTATACTAGACCTGGCATTGTGCAACGAGATAGGATTAATTAATGACCTCATAGTTAAGGTGCCCCTAGGTAGTAGCGATTATAATATGATTGAATTTTACATTCAGTTTGAGGGAGAGGAGAGTGGGTCCCAGACTAGTATTTTAAATTTAAATAAGGGCAATTATAAGGTCATGAAAGCAGAGCTAGCTAAAGTGAACTGGCAAATTAGGTTAAGGGATAAGTCAATAGAGATGCAGTGGCAGACATTTAAGGGGATATTTCAGAATACACAGAATAGATACATTTCAACGAGAAAGAAAAGTTCCAAAGGTGGGACTCACCATCCATGGTTCACGAAAACAGTTAAAGATACTATCAAACTTAAAGAAAAAGCCTATAATTGTGCAAAGGTGGGAGGCAGGTCAGAAGATTGGACAGAATATAAAAAAAACAGCAAAGAATGACTAAAAGATTGATAAGGAAGGTAAAATTAGAGTATGAGAGAAAGCTCGCAAGAAATTTCAAGACAACTAGTAAGAGTTTCGATAGATATTTTAAAAAGAAAAGAGTTAACAAAGCGACTGTTGGTCCAATAGAAAGTGTGTCTGGGGAATTAATAATGGATAATTAAGAGATGGCAGATGAATTGAACAGATACTTTGCATCGGTCTTCACTATTGAGTATACAAATAACATCCCAGTATTAGTCGTATATCAGGAAATTGAAGGGATGGAGGAACTCAAGAAAATTACAATCACCAGGGAAGTGGTACTAAACAAATTGTTGGAGCTGCGGGTTGACAAGTCGCCAGGTCCTGAATTGGCTAGTGAGATAGTTGATGCGCTGGTTTTAATATTCCAAAATTCCCTAGATTCGAGAAGGTTCCGTTAGATTGGAAAAGAGTGAATGTAACTCATTTATTCAAAAAGGGAGGGAGACAGAAAGCAGGAAACGACAGGCCAGTTAGCTTAACATTTGTCTGAGGGAAAATGTTTGGAGCTATTACAGAGGATGTTATAGCAGGGCATTTAGAAAAAATTAAGGTAATCAGGCAGAGTCGACATGGTTTTTTGAAAGGGAAATCATGTTTAATCAATTTATTGGAGTTCTTTGAGGGAGTTACATGTGCTGTGGATAAAGGGGAACCAGTGGATGTATTGTATTTCGATTTCCAGAAGGATACGGTGCCATATCAAAGGTTATTGCAGAAAATAAAAGCTCATGGTGTCGGGGGTAACATATTGGCATGGATAGAAGATTGGCTAGCTGACAGGAAACAGAGAGTCAGCATAAATGGGCCATTTTCTGGTTGGCAAGAAGTAACGAGTGGTGTGCCACAGGGATCTGTGCTGGGGCCTCAACTTTTTACAATTTATATAAATGACTTAGATGAAGGGACCGAAGGTATTGTTGCTAAATTTGCTGATCACAAAGATAGGTAGGAAAGTAGGTTGTGAAGAGGACATAAGGGGGCTACAAAGGGATATAGATAGGTTAAGTGATTGGGCAAAGACCTGGCAAATGGAGTATAATGTGGGAAAGTCGGAAATTGTCCACTATGGCAGGAAGAATAAAAAAGCATATTATCTAAATGGTGAGAGATTGCAGAGCTCTGAGATGCAGAGGGATCTGGGTGTCCGAGGGCATGAATTGCAAAAGGTTAGTATGCAGGTCCAGCATGTAATTAGGAAAGCTAATAGAATGTTATCATTTATCACCATGGGAATTGAATACAACAGTAGGGAGGTTATGCTTCAGCTATACAGGACATTGGTGAGACCTCTTCTGCAGTACTGAGTACTGTACTGGTCTCCTTATTTGCGGAAGGATGTAAATGCATTGGAGGTAGTACAGAGAAAGTTTACGAGACTAATACATGGAATGGGTGGGCTGTCTTACGAGGAAATATTGGACAAGCTAGGCTTGTCTCCGCCAGAGTTTAGAAGAGAAAGAGGCGACATGATTTGTTATTTAATTTATTAATTAACAAATTAGCTATCCTCCAGTCTTCCGGTACCTCACCCGTGGCTAACGATGATACAAAAATCTCTGCCAGCGCCCCAGCAATCTCCTCCCTTGCTTCCCATAGCATCCTAGGATACATCTGATCAGGCCCTGGGGATTTATCCACCTTAATGCGCTTCAAAACCTCCAACACCTCCTCCTTTGTAATGTTGATATGCTGCAGGATATCGCTGTTCCCTCCCTTGAACTCACTAGCTTCCATGACCTTCTCCACGGTAAATACAGACGAGAAATATTCATTTAAGACCTCGCCCATTTTGCGTGGCTTCACACATAGATTGCCACACTGATCCTTAAGGGGACCTACTCTCTCCCTAGCTACCCTTTTACTCTTAATACACTTATAGAATCTTTTAGGATTCTCCTTTATCTTATCTGCCAGGGAAATCTCATGGCCCCTTTTCGCCCTCCTAATTTCCTTCTTAAGTATACTCCTATATCCCCTATACTTCTCGAGGGACTCGCTCGATCCCAGCTGCCTATACCTGACGTATGCCTCCTTCTTTGTCCTGACCAGACCCTCAATATCCCTCGTCAACCAAGGTTCCCTAAACTTGCCAGCCTTGCCCTTCCATCTAACAGGAACATGCTGGCCCTGAACTCTTCCTATCTCACTTTTAAAAGCCTCCCACTTGCCAGACGTCCCTTTACCTGTAAACAGCCTCTCCCATTCAACTTTTGAGAGTTCCTGTCTGATGCCATGGAAATTAGCCTTCCCCCAATTTAGGACTTCAACCTGAGGACCAGTCCTATTCTTTTTCATAACTATCTTGAAGCTAATAGAGTTATGGTCACTGGTCCCAAAGTGCTCCCCCACTGCCATATCAACCACCTGCCCATTCTCATTTCCTAAGAGGAGATCGAGTGTAGCCCCTTCTCTAGTCGGGCCATCCACGTACTGCTTCAGAAAACTATCCTGGACTCACTTAACAAATTCTTCCCCATCTGATCCCTTAGCACTAAGGCAGTCCCAGTCAATATTAGGGAAGTTAAAATCACCGACTATTACAACCCTATAATTCCTATACCTATCTGTGATTTCCCTACATATATGCTCCTCCACTTCCCTCTGACTATTGGGGGGCCTATAGTATAATCCCATCAAAGGGATCACCCTTTTATTATTTCTAAGTTCTACCAGTATGGCCTCACTGGACATTCACCCCGGGATATCCTCTCTAAGTACTGCCGTGATGTCCTCCCTAATCAATAGTGCAACTCCCCCTCCTCTCTTACCTCCACCTCTGTCACGCCGGAAGGATCGGTACCGCGGAACATTGAGCTGCCAGTCCTGCCCATCCCTCAACCACATTTCCGTAATAGCTACAATACCACAATCCCATGTACCGATCCATGCTCTGAGTTCATCTGCCTTACCTGTAAGGATACTTGCATTAAAGTAAATGCAGTTTAGCCCACCAGACCTTCCACGCTCCCTGTCCTGCCCCTGCCTGGCCTGCCTACTGGACTTGCTTGCTTTAACCTCTCCATTTGCCTCAACTATCTCATCGGAGAGACTACTACTTTGGGTCCCACCCCCGCTGCAAGACTAGTTTAAACCCTCCAGTGTATTACTATAAAATCTCCCTACAAGGATATTGGTCCCCTTCCAGTTCAGATGCAACCCGTCCCTCTTGTACAGGTCACCTCTGCACCAGAAGAGATCCCAATGATCCAAGTACCTGAAGCCCTCCCGCCTTCGCCAGTCTTCAGCAATGCATTCATTTGCCTAATCCTCCTATTCCTACCCGCACTAGCACGTGTCACAGGGAGTAATCCTGAGATTACAACCCTAGAGGTCCTTCTCTTTAACCTTCTGCCTAACTCCCTATATTCACTTTGCAGAACCTCATCTCTCTTCCTGCCTATGTCGTTCGTACCAATATGGACCACGATCTCTGGCTGCACACCCTCCCCTTTCAGAATTTCCGGCAGCTGCTCCGAAACATCCTTGACCCTAGTATTAGGGAGGCAACATACCATCCTGGAGTCTCGTTTGCGGCCACAGAAACGCCTATCTGCACCCCTTATGATAGAATCCCCTATCACAATAGCTCTTCCACCCCTTTTCCTCCCCTGCTGTGCAGCAGAGCCCTCCGTGGTGCCACGGACCGCGCTGTTGCTCTTTTCCCCTGGGAGGTCTTCCCCCCAGCAGGAACCAAAGCGGTGTATCTGTTTGAGAGGGGGATGGCCACAGGGGACTCCTGCACTACCTGCCTGCTCCTACTATTCCATCTGGTGGTCACCCATCCCTTTTCTGCCTGTGCATCCGTTACCTGCGGTGCGACCACCTCACTAAACATGCTATCCATGACGCCCTCAGCTTCGTGGACGCTCCACAGTGAAACCACCCGCAGGTCCAGCTCCATAATGCGAGTAGCCAGTAGCTGCAGCTGGATACACTTCCTGCACACATGGTCATCATGGAGACTGGGAGGGTTCCTGAATCCCCACATAGCGCAGGAGGAGCATATCACGGGGCTGAGCTCTCCTGCCATGACTTACCCTTAGATTAATTAGTTACTCCCTTAATTAAAAAATACTAATGACACTAGGGGCATTGTTCTACCCACTACAATCTAAAGTCCTTCATAAGCTACACTGAATAAAAAAAAACACTTTAGTAGTACTCATCTTATCAGCAGAGGTTTTTTTTTCAAGTAAAAAAACTTTGCCCTTTTCTTTAAGATATTTAAATACACTAACAGCAGTGACTCACCAACCAATCACCTTGCAGCTCTCTGACATCACAGTTGGCTTCTTTTTTTTCAAAACTCCAGCACACTGGAAGATCTCCACTCCACTCCTGGAAGGTAAGAGACTGGGCCTCGATCCTCGGATTGGATTTATAGGCTCCGCTCTCGGCGTTCTCCTCATATCGGTCCATATAGGTCTGCTCCGCTCCGCTCCTCTCCGCTCCCGGAAGGTAATTCACCAGCTTTTGCAGAAAAGTCGGTCTTAAGCTGTTGCAGTACCTGTTAGAAAGATAGTCTAAGCTATTCTGAAGTCATCTTCCAATGTCATCTACATGGAAGCAGGATTTTAAAGGATAAGATGTAGTTTTTAAAAGTCACTTCAATCTTGCTCAAGAGTCTTTGCAAAGAAGCCAAGTAAATCTTGATAAAAAGTCATATACATTTAGAGATCTTTTAAAAGCACTTCAATCTTGTTAATAAAAAGTCAGATGTAAATTTAAGAACTCTGATCAGGCTATGCTAAAAAGTTACATACAATTAAGAAATAAAATACAACATTTAAAAGCTCTGAACTCCCTCTGAAAGTTGACCACTGCTGCTGCCGGTGTCTTCCTGGAATAGTGGAGCTGTTGTGTCAACAGAAAAGTCCTTCCCGAGCAGCCCTGAGCCTGTTGGTACCGGCTTTAATCCAACCCAGGTAAAAATCAGGGTACATTGTGGGCAATGAGCCCAAATTGCTGAACTACAGGTCCCTGTCACTTTAAAGAGTGGGCTGGTGCGATTATGATCAGAGGCTCCTTCTAAGCACATTTCTCACCACCACAACTTCCAGATGCTGGTGTTAGTGTGTGCATGTACCAGCAGTTGCAGTGCTGTTCAGACCCTCAATAGCAGTGAAAGTCTCAGAATTCACCGCTATTGGGGCTGTAAAATCCAGGCCGATATCTCACAGTCCTGTTAGATTTGCTCTCCCTCTGTACAAAATCAAACTCCACACATTGTCCTTCACTCACTCCTGTTTCCAGCCCTGATGGTGCAGAAATGCCCTCTCAAAGGTACACAATCCAGTTGATTTCTGATCAAATACCTCCTTCCTCATTCAATAGAGGAAACAGAGACATGAACAGGAGTCAGGTGCAAGAAAGTTTCACCAACAGAGCAAAGAAAGGCACCAACAAAAGTCACACCTACTTTCCAAATCATTTCACTGGAATATTCTTTCACTTGTTTTGTCGGATGACTGCAATAAATCTGAAAATGAGCACCATGAGGTTTGTGTTCACTAGTCACTTGTTCTCCTGTGTTTGTCTGTCAGGTTTGTAATTCAATTTGTATTGGATATTGAAGAGAATCTCTTTTCAAGATGATTACACATCGTACTGTGTTTAAAGCAACCAACTTGTAAAATGGAAGATAATGAATGTTTCAATACCTGTGTGACCAGATCCTTCCAATGCTTTTCAACAGCTCGATTGATGATGCTTGTAATCTGTATCCTGTGGAGAATGGGAGAGGAGAATAAAAACATGGTGCATGAACAGGACAGACTGTGTAAAATGGGAGCACAGAAATACTGCCACCTCATTGAAAGTTAATGAGATTTATTCTAAGTCAGACACCTGTCCACAATGAACAAGTGAATACATTAATTGTCCACTTTCAATCTAAATGGGACTGAGGTTCCAACAGAGAAGTTTTCTGGAAAATACCTGCTGCAGTTTTAAAATTGATGAACTGGAACATCTTATACTAACTTTCAAATAACTGTAGTGATTGTATAGTTCTCATAGTGGAGAGAAGGAGTTGTTTATAAATATAAGCAGAAAGACACATTTGTGGATTGGTGAATGAGCTTTATCTTTCTGAAATGTATTTGTCCATTGGTTGCAGGTCACTGGAAATTCTTTTTTACATTTCAATTGTAGCAGCAGCAGTTAGCAGCAAAATGTCTGATTAATCAGAGTAGTGGGTCTGGGAAATACTTAAACAGCCGAGACCCTGTAAAACAGAACTCCAAGTAATAGTTTAAATAAGGCACTGAACTGACAGAGCGGTAAAGGCCTGCTCAGGTCAGGAAAAAAAACCCGACACGAACCTGACAGAACCACATTGGACCCGAGCCCGACCCGGCCCGAGTATCTCCATTTATTCCCGTGCCCGAACCGACCCGAGCCTTACCCGACCACCGGAATGTTCACTTTATCTACCTCCTGATTCCGAATCTACAGGAAGCTGCAGCATGAGCGCAATGACGTCATAGAGATGCTCACTTGCTCACTGAGCAGACTCAGAGTTTCCCTCCTTGATGACCCGGACTCCCAGCTTAGGTTGGCTTTTCAACTTTTGACACTTATTAAACTCAACTTCCCAGCAGAGTTAAATGTAATACTTACTGTGTGTGTCCGACACGGACTCAGCCCGACCTGGACCCAGCCCGACCCGAACCTGGCCCGACCTGACCCGAGCCCGAAAGCCAGACCCGGAAGAGCGACCCAACATGACCCGGACCCGACACAGGTCGTCGGGTCCCGTTGGGTTCAGGTCGGGTGGCAGGCCTTTACAGAGCGGAGGTCAGATGAGGATTGAATTAATTTCAATCACTGAATCTAAACAAGAACTAAATCTGCCAGGAATGGAAGACTTTGCTTTATCTGTGAGCTTGTGGCGCAACGGTAGCGCGTCTGACTCCAGATCAGAAGGTTGTGTGTTCAAATCACGTCAGGCTCAGTTATATTTTACAGCAGTTCAAGTTCCTGGATTTTATATCAGAAGAGAGTTCGTTCTCTTGGAATGTTCGTGCATGGTAGAATTTCAAGATCAACTTTAATAGATTAAAGTCCTGATTTCTGGTTCCGTTCCATTTCCATGCTCAGTTCTTATTTCACACTGTTTTATATCAGAACAATGTTTCAGGGATGTGATGTGTCCATTGTTTGTACAATCGCTCTGTCACCCAGTGTGAGAAATAAAACACAAACCGCACAGCGTGCGGCTCAAACCCATACCTGGCTCTGTCTATAGGCCACTTAGTTCAGTTGGTTAGGACGCAGTGTTGATAACAACAAGGCTGTGGATTTGATCCCCATGTGCGCTGTCACATGGTCAGTCATTAATTTGACACATTTTTGTAACACTTAAAATCCAACTTTTAGATGCAAACAAGTTTACATCAAATGTCAAAGGGAATTTATTTTGAATAACATCCATTGTATCTTTGTCACTGGTCTGGAGTAACACAGAATTCTTTCCAATTATCTTCCGTTTGCTGATAAACGTTGAACTCGTGGCCTGTTCTCGTTAATGGTCACGAGCAGCAAAAACAGACAGAGCGAGTCTGACCGCCCAGAGATGTGGAAAAGGCTTCAGTTTGGGACATATGCAGCAAATCAAATGTTCACCCGGCCCCGAAAGATTCAAAAACTGGGGAAAAGGACACAAGGAGATAGAGAATAAGCTAAAGCTGACAATGTAAATATTTCCCATCCTTGATATCTCTCTATTCCAATCCAACCTTCAGAGTTGGGTAAATAATTTCAGTGTAAATTGTGCAGCTCAAGAGTCAAAACCAAAGGGCTATGCAGAATAAAGGAGAACTGCCAAAACCCCAGATTGAACCAGGGATCTTCAGTCTAACACACTCCCAACTGAGCTATTTCAGTCTCACAGGCTTGGGATGATAAGTGGCAAGTAACATTCGCACCACACAAGTGCCAGGCAATGACCATCTCCAACAAGAGAGAATCTAACTATCTCCCCTTGACATTCAATACCATTACAATCACTGGATCCCCCACCATCAACATCATGGAGGTTACCATGGGTAGCCATACAAATAACGTGACTAGAAGAGCAGGTCAGAGGCTTGGAATCCTGAGATGAGTAATTACAGTGCAGCTGTTGGCTCCACCCCAGGGGCTGAATTTGTTCTGTAAACCATGAAGCAGCTTCCTCTCAAATCCCAGGTTTATCAATAAATCCTCTTACAAAAGCCCCAAAGTGTGATATATTCCTCTCACTCATCCATGACTCCTGACTCCCCAAAGCCTGTCCACCATCTGCAATTCACAAGTCAAGAGTGTGATGGAATACTCTCCACTTGCCTGGATGGGTGCAATTCCAACTCAAGAATCTCAACACCGTCCAGGACAAAGCAGCCCACTTGATTGGCACCCCATCTACAAACATTCTCTCCCTCCACCATCGGCACACAGTGGCAGCAGTGTGTACCGTCTACAAGATGCACTGCAGCAATGCACCAAGACTCCTTAGACAGCACCTTCCAAACCCAGCGACCTTTACCACCGAGAAGGGCAAGGGCAGCAAATGCAGGGGATACCACCACCTGCAAGTTCCCCTCCAAGCCACACACCATCCTGACTTGGAACTATATCGCCGTTCCTTCACTGTCGCTGGGTCAAAATCCTGGAACTCCCTTTCTCACAGCACTGTGGGTGTACCTACCCCACATGGACTGCAGCGGTTCAAGAAGGCAGTTCACCACCACCTTCTCATGGGCAGTAAATGCTGGCCTAGCCAGCGATGCCCACATCGCATGAATGAATGAATAAAAAAGTGAAGTATCCCTTGTGTCATTGTTTTGGTAGAAAATATAACCCTGGTGGAATTGCCCCTCCCAATCACACCTCACTTCATAGAACATAGAAAATGGAGAACATTTATGGCACAGAATGAGACCATTTAGCAATCGTGTCTGTGCCAGCTGAAAAAGAGCGATCCAGCCCAATCCCACTTTCCAGGTCTTGGGAAGGGGATCTGAACAGATCTCAGAGCTCACATTATGTGAATGTTCTGTTGAAGTGTTGGTGAGCTGATATACCAGGGGAGATTCACACTGTTAGACACAGTGTGAAATACATTCAAGTGTTTATAAAACATTACAACATGTGAGTAATATTCCCCATTGATTTCTCAGCACTGATGGATTGTGAAGTGGGAGACAGCCAGAAGTCCCAGTGATCCACACTGACCCTGAGCTGAGAATGAAATGAGAAAAAGTTCAATCTTCAGCAGCGAGATGCTGCAGAGAGGTAAGAGTCCTGAATCAAGGAGAGACTTTCTCATCCTGCTGTTGAATCTCATTTCAAACACTCCTTGAACTCTCTGCCGAGGAATTCAGAGCTGGATAACGCCTGTAAAATCAGCCTAAAAAGGAAATAGAAAACACCCACCGTGGGCTCAAACTCAAAAACTTGAGATTCAGAGTTTCATGCTTTCATCGACTGAGCTCACCAGGCCTGAGACAGTGTCCCCGTCCTGTCTGTTATTGGACGGTGCAGCTGTTGGCTCCACCCCAGGGGCTGAATTTGTTCTGTAAACCATCAACCAGCTTCCTCTCAAATCCCAGGTTTATCAGTAAATCCTCTTACAAAAGTCCCAAAGTGTGATATATTCCTCTCACTCATCCAGAATAAAAGTTACATCTTTTGCTCTTTTTACCTTCCAAACATTGACTTCTATTTTACTCAGCATTTATTTCTCTCCCCTTTTTATGTTGTGCATTTCCTAATAAACATTTCATTTCAATTATTTATGAGGGATGAAATGAACAGAAAAGACTTTCTGCAATGGTACCAGGGTGTGGGACAGAGTGAGTGGTTCGGATCTGGAATACACTGCCTGAGAGTGTGCTGGAGGCAGATTCAATCGTGGCTTTCAAAAGGGAATTGGATAAACACCTGAATAGAGAAAATTTGCAGGGCTACAATGAAAGGGCAGAGGAGTGGAATTAGCTGATCTGCTCTTGCAAAGAGCTGTCATGGACATGATGGACTGAATGGTCTCCTTCTGTACTGTAACCATTTGATTCATAGAACATAGAACATAGAAAATACAGCACAGAACAGGCCCTTCGGCCCACGATGTTGTGCCGATCCTTTGTCCTCTGTCAAGGACAATTTAATCTATACCCCATCATTCTCCTTTATCCATATACCTATCTAAAAGCCGTTTGAAAGTCCCTAAAGTTTCTGACTCAACAACTTCCCCAGGCAAGGCATTCCATGCCCCGACCACTCTCTGGGTAAAGAACCTTCCCCTGACATCCCCCTTATATCTCCCACCCTTCACCTTAAATTTATGACCCCTTGTAACGCTTTGCTCCACCCGGGGAAAAAGTTTCTGACTGTCTACCCTATCTATTCCCCTGATCATCTTATAAACCTCTATCATGTCACCCCTCATCCTTCTCCGTTCTAATGAGAAGAGGCCTAGAATGTTCAGCCTTTCCTCGTAAGACTTATTCTCCATTCCAGGCAACATCCTGGTAAATCTCCTCTGCACCCTCTCCAAGGCTTCCACATCCTTCCTAAAATGAGGCGACCAGAACTGCACACAGTACTCCAAATGAGGCCTTACCAAGGTCCTGTACAGCTGCATCATCACCTCACGGCTCTTAAATTCAATCCCTCTGCTAATGAACGCTAACACCCCATATGCCTTCTTCACAGCCCTATCCACTTGAGTTGCAACTTTCAACGATCTATGCACATAGACCCCAAGGTCTCTCTGCTCCTCCACATGCCCAAGAACCCTACCGTTAACCCAGTATTTTGCATTCGTGTTTGTCCTTCCAAAATGGACGACCTCACACTTTTCAGGGTTAAACTCCATCTGCCACTTTTCAGCCCAGCACTGCAACCTATCCAAGTCCCTTTGCAGACGACAATAGCCCTCCTCGGTATCCACAACTCCACCAACCTTTGTATCATCTGCAAATTTACTGACCCACCCTTCGACTTCCTCATCCAAGTCGTTAATAAAAATCACAAACAGGAGAGGACCCAGAACTGATCCCTGTGGCACGCCACTGGTAACTGGGCTCCAGGCTGAGTATTTACCATCTAAGACCACTCTCTGCCTTCTATCAGTTAGCCAATTCTTAATCCAACTGGCCACATTCCCCACTATCCCATGCCTCCTGACTTTCTCCATAAGTCTACCATGGGGGACCTTATCAAATGCCTTACTAAAATCCATGTACACCACATCCACTGGTTTACCCTCATCCACTTGCTTGGTCACCTGCTCAAAGAATTCAATCAGGCTTGTGAGGCAAGACCTACCCCTCACAAAACCGTGCTGACTGTCCCGAATCAAGCAGTGTCTTTCCAGATGCTCAGAAATCCTATCCCTCAGCACCTTTTCCATCAACTTGCCTACCACCGAAGTAAGACTAACTGGCCTGTAATTCCCAGGGTTGTTCCTATTCCCTTTCTTGAACAGGGGCACAACATTTGCCACCCTCCAATCACCTGGTACCACCCCCGTCAACAGAGAAGATGAAAAGATCATTGCCAGCGGCTCTGCAATTTCATCCCTTGCTTCCCATAACATCCTTGGATATACCCCGTCAGGCCCGGGAGACTTGTCTATCTTCAAGTTATTCAAAAACCCCAACACATCTTCCCTCCTAACGAGCACTTCCTCGAGCTTACCAGTCTGTTTCACACCGTCCTCTTCAGTAATACACCCCTTCTCATTCGTAAATACCGAAGAGAAGTACTCATTCAAAACCTCACTTATCTCTTCCGGCTCAACACACAGTCTCCCGCTATTGTCCTTGACCGGACCTACGGTCCCCCTAGTCATCCTCATATTTCTGACATACGCGTAAAAGGCCTTGGGGTTTTCTTTTATCCTACCCGCCAAGCATTTTTCATGCCCTCTCTTAGCTCTCCTAATCCCTTTCTTCAGATCCTTCCTGGCCATCTTGTATCCCTCCAGAGCTATGCCTGTGCCCTTTTTCCTCAACCTTATATACGCATCCTTCTTCTTCCTAACAAGACTCTCAACCTCTCTTGTCAACCACGGTTCCCTCACATGACCATCCCTTCCCTGTCTGACAGGGACATGCTTATCAATGGCCCCTACTATCTGCTCCTTGAAAAAGTTCCACATTTCGACCGTGCCCTTCCCTGCCAGCATATGCTCCCAACTTATGCTCCTCAGTTCCTGCCTGACAGCATCATATCTACCCTTCCCCCAATTGTAAACCTTGCCCTGTTGCACATACCTATCCCTCTCCATTACCACAGTGAATGCTACAGAATTGTGATCACTATCTCCAAAGTGCTCGCCCACCAACAGCTCTATCACTTGCCCTGGTTCATTACCTAGTACCAAATCCAATATTGCCTCCCCTCTGGTCGGGCAGTCTACATACTGAGTCAGAAAAGCTTCCTGGACATACTGCACAAACACTACCCCATCCAAACTATTCGATCTAAAGAGTTGCCAATCAATATTTGGGAAGTTGAAATCCCCCATAATTACTACCCTGTGACTTCTGCTCCTTTCCAAAATCTGTTTCCCAATCTGCTCTTCCACCTCCCTGCTGCTATTGGGGGGCCGATAGAAAACTCCCATCAAGGTGACTGCTCCTTTCCTGTTCCTGACCTCAACCCACAGTGCCTCAGTCGGCAGATCCTCCTCGAAAATTCTTTCAGCAGTTGTTACACTATTTCTAACTAACAATGCCACCCCCCCACCTCTTTTACCACCATTCCTAATCTTATGAAAACATCTATAACCAGGTACCTCCAAGAACCATTCCTCCCCCTCACCTATCCACGTTTCAGTGATGGCCACAACATCGTAGTCCCAAGTGCCCATCCACGCCTTCAATTCACTCACCTTATTCCTGATGCTTCTTGCGTTGAAGTATACCGACATTGGGTTGTTACTGGGCAGATTATATAAATAGACTATGTGCATCATCACAGGAAGTGATGTAATATAATCTGTACGGCACCTCATGGAGAGTTGTCGATGAAACCTTCAATGCAAGATGTGCAGAGTAAACTCAGGTTATTTTAACCGTCAGATTCTTATAAATTCTGTACTAAGCCTTGACAGATATCAGAATATTATATGGGGGCCACAGTAAACCAAAGTGAAGATGGAGAAATCTTTGCCTGTACCTTTGAAAAGGTCACTGGACTGAACCAAGCCGAGGAGTGGCCGAGATGGTTCCAGAGGTTTGCAAGGTATCGTACTGCATCGGGTCTCGTGCAGAAGCCAGACATGGAGCAGGTCAGTACGCTATTGTCTGCAATGGAGGGAGTGTGCAGGCAACATCCTCATGAAGAACAGAAGGCTACATGTGAAGAAGTTATTAAGGCACTCAAGACCTATTTTAATTGAGGAAAAAAATGTCATCGTGGAGCCAAAGTTAAAACGCTGCATTTGCTGACAACGCAACCACCAGGTGACGCTGTACTAGCACATGCGCAAATGCAGCCTCTTCCACTGAAACGTCACTGTCTGTGACATTCAGGCAGCTGCAAGGATTAAAGATGGAGCTACTCAATTTATCACAGAAAACAACTTAGACCCAAAAATCCCCTCAAAGGTTGCCATCACCGCCTCCGTCCCACCCCAACAGTCCCCCGCTCCTTCTTGTGCAGTCGCCAGTTATATAGTACCAAGTCATCTTAATTCACCTAAAGTGAATTACTTTTGGAGCAGTGACTGTCATTTCATAAGCAAATATGGCACATATCTACACAATGGACATGTTTTGGTTGATACTCGGAGAACGTTGCGCTGTTTGAAGTCTCATTAGAAGGACAGCACCTCTGACAGTGCTGCACACCCTCTGTAATTCAGTGAGGTTTCATAGAGTCATAGAGTTATACAGCACAGAAACAGGCCCTTCGGCCATCATGTCCGTGCCGGCCATCAAGTACCTATCTATTCTAATTCCATTTTCCAGCACGTGGCCGTAGCCTTGTATTCTGTGGCGTTTTGAGTGCTCATCTAGATACTTCTTAAATGTTGTGAGGGTTCCTGCCTCTGCCACTCCTTCAGGCAATGTGTTCCAGATTCCAACCACCCTCGAGGTGAAACATTTTTTCCTCAAATCCCCTCTAAACAGTGCCATCCCATTTTCCGGACGATCATTCCCCACTTCCCCCCATCCCACTCTCTGACTGCTCACTCCCCGCTTCACCCACCACCAGCCCCATCCTGCTGTCTGGCCGCTCACACTCCAGGCCATGGGCTCTGCCGCTTCCCTCCTCTCGGCCACTCGCTCCAACATTGCCCCATCACCCCTCGAGGCTCGCCTTGCTTTATCGGGTGGTGCGGTGAAGAATGATCGAATGTTGGAGCGAGAGGCCGAGAGGAGGGAAGCAGCATGGCTTAGAGCTAGTGTCTGGAGGGACGTGGGGGGGAAGCGGGGTGTGAGTGGACGGAGAGAGTGCAGTGCGGGGGTGGGGGGGTAGCAAGCGGCCGGAGGGCGGGGGAGCGGGGTAGCGAGGAGCGGGCAGTGAGCGGCCTGGAGTGAGTGGCTGAGAGGGGGTAGAGAGTTTTCCCGCGCATGCGACACTTCGTCCTGGAAGACGTAGGCTGAGCATGCGCAGCATCTCAGAGCGCAGGAGACTGTTTGTGCATGTGCGCAGCTTGGAGCGCTCTGATGACGTCGGCTGGCTGCTGCATTGTCAGGAATCACTTTGAATTTAATAAGCGTACAAAACAGAAAGGGGAGAGTATTCATTCATTTATCAATGACTTGTACAATCTCACGGAGGATTGTGAATACAGCAACTTAAGAGAAGAGCTGAATGGAGACAGGATTGTGTTCGGGGTATTAGACAACACCCTTTCAGATCATCTACAGTCCAGGGCTGGTCTCACATTAACGAAAGAGTTTCAATTGAGCAGACAAACAGAGGTTAGAAAGTTTAACCAATCCGTTGTCCGAGGGGACAGGGAGAGTCTGATCTCCAGAGTTGCAGACTCAATTGAATTTGTTCAGAAAACAAAAGGAAAAATTAGGGGTAAAAGACAAGAAAGACGGGAAGAGCATCTAGTGGTAGCTGCAACCAATTGCAGTAGGTGTGGCTGAGAGAGACACAAGTGGGAAAACTGCCTCGCCAAAGAAGCTGAGTGTTTTTCCTGCAGAAAGATGGGACACTTTCAGTCAGTGTGTGGCAGTAAAATACCAGCACTGAATATAATTAAAGGGAAATCCCCAGACAGCAAAAACATTAATGAAGTACAGGATATCCAGTGTGGAAATACATTTTTTAGGTGAAATCCAGGAAATAAAGTGAGAGTTGCTGGACGACAGAAATTCTGAAATATTTTAAGATAGAGGCAGATAGATTCTTGATAAACAAGGGGGTGAAAGGTTATCGGGGGCAGGTGGGAATGTGGAGTTGAGGTTACAATCAGATCAGCCATGATCTTATTGAATGGTAGAGCAGGCTCGAGGGGCCGAGTGGTCTACTCCTGCTCCTAATTGGTATGTTTGTATGTAAGAAAACATGTTCTAGATACAATGAGAACTATCATTTGTTTGGAAATGGATTTGAACCCCCTTTTATCAAAAGGTGATAGAGCTTTAATTTTTCTACAATTAACAGGCAAATCCTTGTGGAGTTGAGATTGACAGAAACAATGGGCTGGATTCTATAGAGCCCTCGACGTCGAGATCTGTGGTGGGGGTGGGGTGGGGGCCGCCTGAAGATGGCCCTGGATGAGACCCGCCACGGACCTCAATGCCGGCAGGGCCTGGCTCGATATTGCCGGCGACGGCGAGGCCTTGTGGGGGACCCCCACCGCTCGGCAACGGGACCACAAACCTGCATTAATTATTATCCCATCACTTCCTGATATCCCGCTGCGATCTTCAGCCCAGTGGCTGGCACTGCCGTGCCTTCGGAGCCCCATCCGGGCAAATGAGGTGCAACACTGGTGGGGAGGGGGGAGAAGGTAAGTTTCTCAGTGTGGGGGAGGGGGGGCGGAGTCAAATTAATGTCATGGGTGTAGGGGATGGTGGGAAGGGTTACAGTTTACAGTTTGTGCAGTTTTGGGCGGAAGGTCAGATGGTAAAGGTAGGTTTTGGGAGGGAAGGGCAAATAATTAATTTAACTGTTATTGGGGGGATGGGAGAGAGGCAAAAGCAATGTATTTATTTTATTTCATTTAATCTTCCTTTAAATATTTTCCAGTAGGACTAACAGCCCTTTAAAAATGGCTGACACTCCAGTACAGTACTAAGGCAGTGCTGCACTATCAGAAATGCTGTTTTTCAGGTGAGACAGAAAACTGAGGATCCCTCTGCCCTCTCAGGTGGATGTTAAAGGTACCATGGCACTATTTCAGAGAATAGAAGGGGAACTATTTCTGGGATGCTGGTCATTGTTTAACCCTGAATCAACATCACTTAAAACAGATTATCTCGTTTTTATCACGTTGTTGTTTCTGGGAGCTTGCTGTGCGCACATTGGCCACCATGTTTCCTACATGACTACAGTGACTACACTTGGAAAGTCCTTCATTGGCTATAAAAGGCTTTGCAATGTCCTGTGGTCGTGAAATGCAAGTCTTGCTTTTTCCATTGTTATCAGTGTCATTGTGATCAAAAGATAGGATTCGTGAACACAAAGTTTAAATCAATTTTGATTAAAATAATGTAAAAGCATCTATATTCTTGCACTGTACTTAATAATCTCCATCTTCCTATCCTTACAGAGTGCAATGTCATCGACCCTGAAATTGATTCCAGAATCTCATAGAATCTTAGACTCATAGAAAGTTTAAGGCACAGAAAGAGGCCACTTGGCCCTCAGACAATTTCAGCCCAGTTCTGATGAAAGGTCACAGATCACAAACGTTAACTCTGTTTCTCTCTCCACAGATGCTGCCAGACCTGCTGAGTATTTCCAGCATTTTCTGTTTTTATTTCAGATTTCCAGCATCTGCAGTATTTTGCTTCTGTGTTAATTTGAAAGTTAAAACTGACCCACCTGTTTACAATTCACACTGGGGTCTCCCATGAAATGATTCTGTATAATATTGATATAATGAATACAGATTCCGACACAGAGCTTCCTGTGGGGAATTGGGGATATGAAAACCAGCAGACTCTGCAGGGATTTCCACTGGGAGCACAAATTCACAAAATCTACCTTTTATATATCGATTCATTTTGATTGTCCTTCTGGAAAATTATTTTGAAACAATTTAAACATCAACCCACAGCTCCATGACTGGGTCAATTATGAGGTCATCCTCTGACAGGTCATGTGACAGCTGGAGCCACAAGACATCAGAACCAGATTTGTGACTGGATTAAAACCCGGAATCCTGTCATAATGGCTTTTCAAATAAAGCTGTTGCTGTTTGAAAACACAGCAGTTAAACTTTCTGCCTGACCATGAGGGGAGCTCGGGAGAAATTTACAAAACTCAATCCTTCAACAAAATAGTTCAACAATCATTAATATCGAAATCATGTGAGGATTTATATGCAGTAGAGAAACAAGCAGAATATAGAAAGTACAGAGGAGAGCTGAAAAAGGAAATGAGATCAGCAAGAGAATGTATGAGAAAAGATTAGCAGGTCACATAACTGGGAACACTGAAGTCTTTTACCAACATATGGACAGACAATGAAAGGGGGGATCAATTAGGAGATCCTGTGGAGACAGAGGGTGTTGCTGAGGCACTAATTAAGTATCACAAAATAAGCGGATGCTGCAAATGTCACAGTAAAGGAGGAGGAAGTGAAGAAATTGGACAGGATGAAAATAGATAAAGAGGTGACAATTACAAGGTTGGCAGCTCTCACAGTAGAAAAGTCACCCAGTTTGAATGGGCTGCATCCTGGGTTGCTGAGGGAAGTAAGGGTGGAAATATCAGAGACTCGAACCACAATCTTTCAATCCTCCTTAAATATGGGAATGTTGCCAGAGGACTGGAGGATGCAGGTAAGCTTGGGTAGTTCAATCTCAGTTTAATTTGACCATTTTTATAATGTATCCATTGTAATAACTAACAAGGTCAAGAAAGCCATTTTATAATTAACACATGACCAAAGGAGCCATTTTGTGTTCAGTACTAATGTGCCATGAAGAGGACACTATTTGTGCTTAAACATTAGCACAACACGGGAAGAAACGGTTACCGATTATAAGCTCTCACTCAATTGGTGCAGAGTATGAGCACCAGGGGTTACTTCTGACAGTTGAAGAGATCATCGCATCTCATTGGATAGCTACCACCCACTCCAAGCTGGGTAGCCTCCAATCAGTTAGGTGCTGTCCTGCCACGACCTGCTTGCTTCAATGGGTGCTTGGAGCTTAGAGAGTCATCTCTCAACAGGCGGATCGATAATCAATGCACCAAGAGAAACAAGCTCAACAAAGAAGACACCAGTCCTTCGCATCATAAGCTGGAATGTAAGGACCATGTGTCCTGTCCTTACTGACACCCTTTTGCAGGTTGATGACACACACAAGACAGCTTTGATGGACAAAGAACTCACAAGGCTCAATGTGGACATTGCTGTGCTGCAAGAAACTAGACTCGTCCAAAGTGGATCCCTCAAAGAGAAACACTACACCTTCTTCTGGCAGGGGAAAGCCCAAGAGGCAACTCGTGAGCATGGAGTGGTTTTCACAGTAAAAAACACGCCACTTGAGATGAGTGAACCACCCACAGTAGGCTCAGAGAGACTTCTTACTCTTCACTTGTCAACAAGCGTGGGCCCAGTTAATCTCATGTGCATCTATGTCCCGACACTCACCTCCACCCCAGATGTCAAGGATCAATTCTATGTGACACTTGACACTGCCATCAGTAGAATTCCCAGCACTGAGGGACTGTACCTTCTAGGAGACTTCAACACAAGCTTGGGTACTGACTACACAGCTTTGCCAATGTGCATAGAGCACCAGGGGATTGGCAAGATGAATGAAAATGGACAGAGGTTGCTGGAGCTATGCTGTCACCATGGATTCTGTGTGATGAACAGCTACTTCCAGGTCAAGCTGTGCCACAAGGTGTCCTGGAGACATCTGAGATAACGCCACTGGCACCAGCTAGACCTTATCATCACCAGTGCAAACACCCTCAGCAGTGTCCTCATCACTCACAGCTATCACAGCGCTGACTGTGACACTGAGCACTCCCTGGTGTGTAGCAAGGTCATGCTTCAGCCAAGGAAGCTTCATCCATCCAAGAAGAACGTCGTCCTCAGATCAACACTTGACGAACCACTGATCCAGAAAGGACCCAGGAGTTACTCAACATCCTCGATCAGGCTCTTTCAGACAACAATGCTCAAGGTCTCAGTGCGGTGTCAAAGTGGAATCATCTGTTGACAAGCAGATGGAAAGGTGAGTGGAGCATTACCTTAAACTCTACATAACGGAGAATATTGTCATTGAAGTGGCTCTCAGTGCCATTCCAGACTTCCCTGTCATGGAGGAGCTGGACAGTGACCCCACCATAGTGGAGCTCAACAAAGCCATTGACCATCTTGCCAGTGGTAAAGCCCCAGGAAATGATGGTATTCCATCTGGAATCATCAAGAGTGGAAAAGCGGTTCTACTGCAGCATCTCCATGAACTTCTGTGTCTCTGTTGGAAGGAAAGATCTGCACCTCAAAACATGCGTGATGCAAACATTGTCACCTTGTACAACAATAAGGGGGAATCGCAGTGACTGCAGCAATTACCGAGGCATCTCCTTGCTAAGTATTGTGGGGAAGGTCTTTGCTCGCATTGCTCTGACCAGATTGCAGACCCTGGCATCACACATCTATCCTGAGTCTCAGTGCAGCTTCAGAGCTGGTAGATCGACAGTCGACATGATTGTCTCACTTCGGCAGTTACAGGAGAAGTACTGTGAACAGTACAGACCACTCTACATTGTCTTTACATATGAACATACGAATTAGGAGCAGGAGTGGGCCACTCGTCCCTTCGAGCCTGCTTCACCATTCAATAAGCTCATGGCTGAACTGATTACTCCACATTTCCATCTACCTCCGATAACCTTTCACCCCCTTGCAGATAAAGAATCTATCCATCTCTCCCTTAAAAATATTCAAAGACTCTGCTTCCACCGCCTTTTGAGGAAGAAAATTCCAAAGACTCACGACCCTCTGAGGGGGAAAATTGCTCCTCATCTCTGTCTTAAATGGGTGACCCCTTATTTTTAAACAGTGACCCCTAGCTCTAGATTCTCCCACAAGGGGAAACATCCTTTCCACATCCACCCTGTCAAAACCCCTCAGGATCTTGTATGTTTCAATCATGTCGCCTCTTTCTCTTCTAAACTCTAGTGGATACGAACCTAGCCTGTCCAATCTTTCCTCGTAAGACAGCCCACCCATTCCATGTATTAGTCTAGTAAACCTTCTCTGTACTACCTCCAATGCATTTACATCCTTCCATAAATAAGGAGACCAGTACTGTACTCAGTGTTGCAGAAGAGGTCTCACCAATGCCCTGTATAGCTGAAGCATAACCTCCCTACTATTGTATTCAATTCTCCTGGCGATAAATGATAACATTCTATTAGCTTTCCTAATTACGTGCTGTACCTGCAGACTAACCTTTTGCGATTCGTGCACTAGGACACCCAGATCCCCTGCATCTCAGATCTCTGCAATCTCTCACCATTTAGATAATATGCTTTTTTATTCTTCCTGCCATAGTGGACAATTTCCCACTTTCCCACATTATACTCCATTTGCCAGGTCTTTGCCCAGTCACTTAACCTATCTATATCCCTTTGTAGCCCCCTTATGTCCTCTTCACAACCTACTTTCCTACCTATCTTTGTCATCAGCAAATTTAGCAACCATACTTTTGGTCCCTTCATCAAAGTCATTTCGAGAATTGTAGAAGGTTGAGGCTCCAGCACAGATCCCTGTGGACCACTCGTTACTTCTTGCCAACCAGAAAATGACCCATTTATGCTGACTCTCTGTTTCCTGTCAGCTAGCCAATCCTCTATCCATGCCAATTTGTTACCCCTGACACCATGAGCTTTTATTTTCTGCAATAACCTTTGATATGTCACCTTATCCTTCTGGAAATCGAAGTACAATACATCCACCGGTTCCCCTTTATCCACAGCACATGTAACTCCCTCAAAGAACTCCAATAAATTGGTTAAACATGATTTCCCTTTCACAAAACCATGTTGACTCTGCCTGATTACCTTTATTTTTTCTAAATGCCCTGCTATAACATCTTCAGTGATCGCTCCTAACATTTTCCCTGAGACAGATGTTAAGCTAACTGGCCTGTCGTTTCCTGCTTTCTGTCTCCCTCCCTTTTTGAATAAATGAATTACATTCGCTACTTTCCAATCTAACAGAACCTTCCCGAAGCGAGGGAATTTTGGAAAATTAAAACCAGCGCATCAACTATCTCACTAGCCACTTCAGGACCTGGCGACTTGTCAGCCCGCAGCTCCAACAATTTGTTTAGTACCACTTCACTGGTGATTGTAATTTTCTTGAGTTCCTCCATCCCTTCCATTTCCTGACTTACAGCTAATACTGGGATGTTATTTGAATACTCAATAGTGAAGACCGATGCAAAGTATCTGTTCAATTCATCTGCCATCTCTTAATTATCCATTATTAATTCCCCAGACACACTTTCCATAGGACCAACACTCACTTTGTTAACTCTTTTCTTTTTAAAATATCTATCGAAACTCTTACTAGTTGTCTTTATATTTCTCGCTAGCTTTCTCTCGTACTCTAATTTTACCTTCCTTATCAATCTTTTAGTCATTCTTTGCTGTTTTTTATATTCTGTCCAATCTTCTGACCTGCCTCCCAGCTTTGCACAATTATAGGCTTTTTCTTTAAGTTTGATAGTATCTTTAACTGTTTTCGTTCACCACGGATGGTGAGTCCCACCTTTGGAATTTTTCTTTCTCTTTGAAATGTATCTATTCTGTGTATTCTGAAATTTTCCTTAAATGTCTGCCACTGCATCTCTATTGACTTATCCCTTAACCTAATTTGCCAGTTCACTTTAGCTAGCTCTGCTTTCATGACCTTATAATTGCCCTTATTTAAATTTAAAATACTAGTCTGGGACCCACTCTTCTCTCCCTCAAACTAAATGTAAAATTCAATCATATTATAATCGCTACTACTTTGGGGCACCTTAACTATGAGGTCATTAATTAATCCTATCTCATTGCACAATGCCAGGTCTAGTATAGCCTGCTCTCTGGTTGGCTCCAGAACTTATTTTTCCAAGAAATTATCCCAAAAACATTCTATGTACTCCTCATCTAGGCTACCTCTGCCCATCAGAATTTCCAGTCTATATAGATATCAAAATCCCCCATAATTATTGCTGTACCTTTCTGACAAGCAGCCATTATTTCTTTTTTTATACCCCATCCTACAGTGTGGTTAATGTTAGGTGGCCTGTACACCACTCCCACAAGTGACTTCTTGCCTGTATTATTTCTCATCTCAACTCAAACTGCTTCTACATCGTGATCTCCTGAACTTAGGTCATCCCTCTCTATTGCGCTAATACCATCATTAATTAATAGAGTTACCCCACCACCTTTTCCAAGCTTCCTGTCCTTCCTAAATGCCATGTCACCTCCAATATTCACATCCCAATCTATGTCGCCCTGCAGCCATGTCTCTGTAATGACTATCAGATCGTACTTATTTATTCTATTTGTGCTCTCTGTTCATCTGTTTTGTTTCGAAAGCTCCATGCATTCAGATACAGAGCACTTAGTTTTGTCCTTTTATTATTTTTGTAACCTCTAGCCTTATCTGTTGATTTACTCTTAGATTTGTACATTCTGTCCCTTCCTGTCACAGTCTGTTTATCATTTCCCATATTTATACCTTTCTCTCTTGCCTTGCCTCTCCTCCTTGATTCACCATATCTTCCCAAATTTGATCCCTTGTCCCCACTATTCAGTTTAAAACCGTCTCTACGTCCCTCGTTATGTGGCTCGCGAGAACACCGGTCCCAGCACGGTTCAGGTGTAGACCGTCCCAACGGTACAGCCACCTCTTTCCCCAGTACTGGTGCCAATGTCCCACGAACCAGAACCCACTACTACCACACCAGTCTTTCAGCCGCACATTACTTTCTCTAATCTTATTTGTCCTATGCCAATTTGCACATGGCTCAGGTAATAATCCAGAGATGATCACCTTTGAGGTTCTGCTTCTTAATTTGCTGCCTAGTTCCTCATACTGACTATGCAGAACCTCTATCCTTGTCCTGCCTATGTCGTTGGTACCGACATGGACCACGACAACTGGATCCTCCCCCTCCCATTGTATGTTTCGCTCCAGCCCTGAGCAGACGTCCTGAATCCTGGCACCGGCAGGCAACACAGCCGTCTGGACTCTTGCTCTTTGCTGCAGAGAACAGTGTGAATCCACCTGACTATACTGTCCCCTACTACCACTACATTCCTTTTTTCTCACTCTTTGAGCCGCAAACACTTTTTTTTAATTTTCAAAATATACTTTATTCAGAAAAATCTGCAAAAATTACATTGCCAAACAGTTTCAAACAGCACCAAAAAATACAAACATTGCAAGGGAGATCAGTTTCCTTCTCTCCCATCATGAGTTTCTTCACAACCCTTCCATTTCACTATTGTCATGCCAATTACAATTTTACATTTACAGCAAAAGAAAATATCAACGATACAGTTCGAGGGATTTCCCATGGATCCAGCCCCTCAGTTCAGCTTGGTGGGGGGACCTTACACTGTGGTCTTTCCCCATTGAGCCTTTGCTGCGGCTGCTCCAAGCTTTAGTGCGTCCCTCAGCATGTAGTCCTGGACCTTGGAATGTGCCAGTCTGCAACATTCGGTGGTGGACAACACTTTGCGCTGAAGACCAGCAAGTTTCGGGCAGACCAAAGGGCGTCTTTCACCGAATTGATTGTCCTCCAGCAGCAGTTGATGTTTGTCTCGGTGTGCGTCCCTGGGAACAGCCCTGAGAGCACAGACTCCTGTGTTACAGAGCTGCTTGGGATGAACCTCGACAAAAACCACTGCATCTCTTTCCACACCTGCTTTGCAAAGACACATTCCAGGAGGAGGTGGGCGACCGTCTCTTCCCCACCACAGCCAACGCGGGGGCACTGTGCGGAGGGGGCGAGACTTCGGGTGTGCATGAAGGATCTGACGGGAAGGGCCCGTCTCACCACCAGCCAAGCTACGTCTTGGTGTTTAGATTATGATTAGATTAGAGATACAGCACTGAAACAGGCCCTTCGGCCCACCGAGCCAGTGCCGAACATCAACCACCCATTTATACTAATCCTACGCTTATCCCAGATTCCTACCAAACATCCCCACTTGTCCCTATATTTCCCTACCACCTACCTACACTAGTGACAATTTATAATGGCCAATTTACCTATCAACCTGCAAGTCTTTTGGCTTGTGGGAGGAAACCGGAGCACCCGGAGAAAACCCACGCAGACACAGGGAGAACTTGCAAACTCCACACAGGCAGTACCTGGAATCGAACCCGGGTCCCTGGAGCTGTGAGGCTGCGGTGCTAACCACTGCGCCACTGTGCCGCCCAAAAGTTCTGGTGATGAGGCATTCCGCCAAATGACTTTGACGGTCTGCTCGGGGAACCATCCGACAGGATCCACCATCTCCTTTTCCCGTAGGCCCTTGAGGACATTCCGTGCAGACCACTGCCTGATGGACCGGTGGTCAAAGGTGTTTTGCCGCAGAAACTAAACACTTTTTTTTTTTAATTTCCAAAATATACTTTATTCATAAAAATCTGTAAAAATTACATTGCCAAACAGTTTCCAAACAGCACCAAAAAATACAAACATTGCAAGGGAGATCAGTTTCCTTCAATACTGTCATGAGTTTCTTCCCATCCCTTCCGTTTCACAATTGTCATGTCAATTACAGTTTTACATTTACAGCAATTGAGAATATTAACGATACAGTTCGAGGGGTTTCCCATGGATCCAGCCCCTCAGTCCAGCTTGGTGGGGGGACCTTACACTGTGGTCTTTCCCCATTGAGCCTTTGCTGCGGCTGCCCCAAGCTTTAGTGCGTCCCTCAGCACGTAGTCCTGGACCTTGGAATGTGCCAGTCTGCAACATTCGGCGGTGGACAACTCTTTGCGCTGGAAGACCAGCAAGTTTCGGGCAGACCAAAGGGCGTCTTTCACCGAATTGATAGTCCTCCAGCAGCAGTTGATGTTTGTCTCGGTGTGCGTCCCTGGGAACAGCCCGTAGAGCACAGACACCTGTGTTACAGAGCTGCTTGGGATGAACCTTGACAAAAACCACTGCATCTCTTTCCACACCTGCTTTGCAAAGGCACATTCCAGGAGGAGGTGGGCGACCGTCTCTTCCCCACCACAGCCAACGCGGGGGCACTGTGCGGAGGGGGCGAGACTTCGGGTGTGCATGAAGGATCTGACGGGGAGGGCCCTTCTCACCACCAGCCAAGCTACGTCTTGGTGCTTGTTTGAAAGTTCTGGTGATGAGGCATTCCGCCAAATGACTTTGACGGTCTGCTCGGGGAACCATCCGACAGGATCCACCGTTTCCTTTTCCCGTAGGGCCTTGAGGACATTCCGTGCAGACCACTGCCTGATGGACCGGTGGTCAAAGGTGTTTTTCCGCAGAAACTGCTCCACGAAGGATAGGTGGTACGGCGCCGCCCAACTGCATGGTGCGTTCCGCGGCAATGTGACCAGGCCCATCCTTCACAACACCGGGGACAGATAGAACCTCAGCACGTAGTGACACTTGGAGTTTGCGTACTGGGGATCTACACATAGCTTGATGCAGCCGCACACGAAGGTGGTCATCAGGATGAGGGCCACGTTGGGTACATTTTTCCCGCCCATGTCCAGAGATTTGAACATCGTGTCCCTCCGGACCCGGTCCATTTTAGATCCCCAGACGAAGCGGAAAATGGCTCGGGTGACTGCCATGGCGCAGGAGTGGGGTATGGGCCAGACCTGCGCCACGTAGAGCAACAACGTGAGCGCCTCGCACCTGATGACCAGGTTCTTACCCACAATGGAGAGAGATCGCTGCCCTCACATGCCCAACTTTTGTCGTACCTTGGCTACTCGCTCCTCCCATGTTTTGGTGCACGCCCCGGCCCTTCCGAACCATATCCCCAGCACCTTCAGGTAATCTGACCTGACGGTGAAGGGGACAAAGGATCGGTCAGCCCAGTTCCCAAAGAACATGGCCTCGCTCTTGCCGTGGTTAACTTTGGCTCCCGAGGCCAGTTCGAACTGGTCGCAGATGCTCATCAGTCTGCGCACGGACAGCGGATCCGAGCAGAAGACGGCGACGTCATCCATGTACAGGGAGGTTTTGACCTGAGTGCCTCCGCTGCCTGGGATTGTCACCCCTCTTATGCTCGCATCCTTCCTAATAGACTCAGCAAAGGGTTCAATACAGCAAACAAACAAGACCGGGGACAGAGGACAGCCCTGTCTGACTCCAGATTTGATCGGGAAACTTTCAGATTCCCACCCGTTGATTGACACTGCGCTACTGATGTTTGTGTAGAGCAGTTGGATCCAATTGCAGATTCCCTCCCCAAACCCCATTTTGGAAAGCACGTCCATCATGTAGGTGTGCGATATCCTGTCAAAAGCCTTCTCCTGGTCCAGGCTGATGAGGCAGGTGTCCACCCTCCTGTCCCGTACGTAGGCGATCGTATCCCTGAGTAGCGCGAGACTATCAGAGATCTTCCTGCCGGGTACAGTACAGGTCTGATCGGGGTGAATCACCAACTCCAGAGCAGACTTGACTCGACTGGCTATGACTTTGGACAGAATCTTGTCGTCAACATTAAGCAGTGAGATGGGCCGCCAATTTCTGATTTCTGCCCTCTCCCCCTTCTGCTTGTAAATGAGGGTGATGATGCCTTTTCTCATGGATTCTGACATGCTGCCGGCCAGGAGCATACTCTCGTATACTTCCAGCAGGTCTGGGCCGACCCAGTCCCACAGGGCCGAGTACAACTCGACCGGTAAGCCGTCGCTCCCGGGAGTTTTACTCGTCTCGAAAGGCTCGACGGCCTTTGTCAGCTCGTCCAGAGTTAGCGGCTTGTCCAGTCCCTCCCTCCTGCTGTCATCTAAGACCTCTGTGATAGATGACAGGAAGGACTGGGAGGCTCTGCTGTCTGTGGGCTTCGCGTCATACAGCCCAGCATAAAAGGATTTGCTGATCCTGAGTATGTCGGGCTGCGAAGACGTTACCGAGCCATCTTCTTCCTTCAGGCTGCTGATAACAGAGCTCTCTCTGTGTACCTTTTGGAAGAAGTAACGCGAGCACGTCTCATCCTGCTCGATGGAGCGGACTCTGGACCGGAAGATGATCTTGGAGGCCTCCTTGGCAAAGAGCGAGGCCTGCTGGCTCTTCACCTCTTGGAGGTCCTCCTTGACCTCGACCCCCATTGACTGCAACTGGAGTAGATTTTGCATAATTTTCTGGAGTCGGGACAGTTCCCTCTGTCTCTCTCTCGCCTTCTGAACACCTTTGTGGATGAAGAACCTCTTGATGTTCTCCTTAATCGCTTCCCACCAGTGAACTGGAGACTCAAAGAGGGGTTTCACGGTCCTCCAACCATTGTAATCCCTTTTGAGTTCCTCAACGTTCTCTGGGGTCAGCAGTGTCGCATTGAGCTTCCACATCCCTCTGCCAACCCGCTGGTCATCCTGTAAGTGACAGTCGGCCAGTAAGAGGCAGTGGTCGGAGAAGAACACCGGCTTGACGTCGGTGGATCCGACCGTGACCGCACGGGACACAAACAGGAAGTCAATCCTGGAACGGGCAGACCCGTCCGATCTTGACCATGTGTATCTGCGCTGCGCTCCGTCTGCAGGTTTGCTGAAGACGTCGTGCAGTTTGGCATCTTTAACTGTTTCTATTAGGAATCTGGACGTAGCGTCCAGTTTGCTGTCGTCACTGCCGGATCGTCCAGCCGCATCGATGATGCAGTTGAAGTCACCGCCTCGGATGACCGGCCTGGACGTCGCCAGCAGCAGTGGGAGCTGCTGGAACACGGTCAGCCGCTCGCTGCGTTGTACCGGGGCGTACACGTTGATCAACCGGAGCGGAGCGTTGTTGTACATCACGTCTGCTACGAGGAGGCGGCCGCCCACCACCTCCTTAACTTCGGAGATGGTGAAGTTACCTCCCCGCAGCAGAATACCCAGGCCGGAGGAACGGCAGTCATTACCCCCCGACCAGATCGATGGCCCGTGGGACCACCATCGCGACCACTGCCTGTAGGTGCTGAGGTGTGGTATTCCACACTCCTGCAGAAACAGTAGGTCAGCTTTGACCTTGGCAAGGTAATCCAAGGTTGAAACACATCGCGTAGTCGATTTAATGCTACGCACATTAATGGAAGCAATTCTTACACCCATTTTTTACTAAAAATTAGTTGTTGCTTCCCATACCATTTGTCCTCGCTAGTCCCAGTCCTTCCCCTTCGGGATGTTCCTGCATACCCATCGTATGCTCAAGCAGTTTCACGTTGGTTGGGCTCAGAAACCCCTCCTGATTTTTCATGCAGGGTTTGTGCCGCTCGGGTGACATCGGGGGGGTCTTGTATGCAAAGAGCATTGGGTTGTCCTCAGCTGCTTCCATCTGTTCCTCCTCGAAAACATCACAGCTCCCGGTCTCCCGGAGCTCAGGTGCGCCAGACGTGTCTTTGCTCCCGGTGTCCCGGAGCTGAGATGCGTTGGCCACGTCGTTACGTGTGGGGAATTGGGGTTGGGGCACGCCGGGCCCATCACAGCTTCCAGTGCCCGGGGGCTGGGATGCTTTATCATCCATCTCGGAGTTCTGCCGCCTCTTTTGAAGGGGCTGTCGTTCCAGCATTTCCCCGTCCAGTGAAGAGGAGTTGTTGCAGTCTGATTCAGAAGAGAGCCTCCTCTTGCCACTGGTTTGGGTGGTGGCTTTGGGATGTTTTTTCTTTGTGGTTTTCCTCTGGACCACTTGCCACTGACCTGTTTGTCCATCTGCTGCCTCCTCCTCCATTGATTCTGTCTGTGGAGGAGGGGTTTCCGGGCGCTGGGTAGGTGCTGGGTCGTTGGTTTCAGCCGCCTCCCCTTCCTTCTCAGGTTGAAGTTCCTCACTGCGGAGAAGGTTGCTGGTCTCCTTTCGAACAGCGGACGCCTTCGTCGAACCTTCGCCCGGCCATTCCTTGGACCTTGCCGCCTGAGCATAGCTGAGACAACGTTTGGGGCAGGTCTTGTAGAGATGGCCTGCCGCACTGCACAAGTTGCAACACTTAGTCTGCTTACAGTCCTTGGTCTGATGGCCTTCCTCCTTGCAGTTCTTGCAAACAACCGTGCTGCAGTTGGCTGCCATGTGACCAGATTTGCCACAGGTGCGGCAAACTCTCGGCTACCCAGCGTAGACCAAGAAGCCTCGACTTCCCCCGATAGCGAAGCTGGAGGGAGGGTGGATGATGGCTCCACTGGGATCTACCTTCAAGGTCACCTTGACCTGCCGCTTGCTGGTCCAGATCCCAAAGGGGTCCTTGACATCAGTGCTGCTGCCGGCCACCTCGACGTACCTGGCGAGAAAGGTGAGTACATCCACCTGAACATGGGGGTTGTAGAGGTGAATCGTCACCACCCGGTCCCGTTGTGACGGAAGCGTGAAGAGCGGCTCCGCTGTGAGGATCGACAGTGGCGCCCGGTCCCCTTTCTCCTTGAACGCCTTCAGGAACTTGATGCATCCCGCCACGTTCCGGAACGGAAACTAAACACTTACTGCAGATGTGTTTGCTCTGGATCACACTGGCATCCAGGAGCTCCCACATGCTGCAGCTGTGACACATCACCTGTCCTGTCATCCTTAACGTGTTTCAATTAACTGCTTAATTATTTTATTCAATTGTTTATTTTATTGTATATTGTATTAAGCTTACGACTAGTTTGTTTACTATTTTAAACATTAGGACTAAAATGGACCTTAATCACTTACCAGATATTCATCAAACATGCATCTTTTTCCAAACCAATCAACTACCTGCTTGCCTGTGATGTCACAGCTTACCAGATCCTCACCAAACAGCTCCTTCCACCGCACCGAAGCAAGAACCAAATCCTGTAAACTCACCCCAGCGGCTCTCTGTTTCCCTGCTCTCACTCTCCGTTGTGATGTCACTCCTTGATTTTTTTTACCCCTGCTCCGCTCCTGCCGTGCTCCTCTCTCTCTCGCTCTGTCTCTGAGTCGGTGCTTTTGACACACTTGTTAACTCTCTGTTCCGTTGTGCTCTTCTGTCTCTGGTCCAAAATCTGACTCTGGTGGGATTTAAATCCACAACCTTTGAAAGCCTTTTTTATCATTATTTAGAAGTCCAACACGCTATCTATTGCGCCACAGAGCCGCACATATTTTGAATGACATCACCAAGGCCTTTGATCTTGTCAGCAGAGACGGACTCTTCAAACTGCGATGGAAACTCGGCTGCCCTCCTGAACTCTTGGGCATCATCTCTTCTTTCCACGAGAACATGCACAGTTCCATCAGTTACAATGGAGCAACATCAGACACTTTCAAGATCAGCAGTGGGGTAAAGCAGGGCTGCGCGCTGGCGCCAACTCTCTTAGGAACAGAGGAACATAGGAGTAGGCCATTCAGCCCGTCGAGCCTGTTCTGCCATTCAATTCGATCATGGCTGATCATCTACCTCTATCTGCCCCTTTCCCGTGCTATCCCCATATCCCTTGATGTCATGAGTATCAAGATTTCTAACAATTTCTGTCTTGAACATGCTCAATGATTGAACTGCCACAGCTCTCTGGGGTAGAGAATTCCAATGATTCACCACCGTCTGAGTGTAGAAATTCAACCCTATCTCAGTTTTAAATGGCCTACTCCTTATTCTGAGACTTGGTCCCCTGATTTTAGACTCACCAACCAGGGCAAACATCCTATCTACATCCACACTGTCACACCCTGGAAGAATTTTATCAGTTTCAATGAGATCACCTCTCATTCTTCGAAACTTTAAGGAATACAGGCCCAATTTCAGTCCCACCATCCCAGGGATTAGTCTGGTGACCCTCTGTTTCACTCCCTCTATGGCAAGTATATCCTTCCTTAGATGAGGAGACCAAACTATACACAATACTCCAGCGCGGTTTCACCAAGGCTCAAGACAATTGCAACAAGACATCTTTACTCCCGTACTCAAGACCCCTCGTGTGAAGGCCAACATACCATTTGCCTTCCTAATTGATTGCTGCACCTGCACAAGAGCTTTTAGTGTCTCATGAACAAGGACACCCAGGTCCCTTTGGACATCAACACTTCCCAACCTCTCACCATTTAAGAAATACTCTGTCTTTCTGTTTATTCCACCAAAGTGGAAGTGGAGGGGTTTCCGGTATCGAGGCTTCTTGGTCTACGCTGGGCAGCCCAGAGTTTGCCGCACCTGTGGCAAATCTGGTCACATGGCAGCCAACTGCACTTATTCACACTTATTCACATTATATTCCATCTGCCATGTTCTTTCCCATTCACTTAGCCTCTCCAGGTTCCCTGGAAGCCTCTCTGCATCCTTCTCACAGCTCATACTTCACCGAGCTTTGTGTCATCTGCAAACTTGGAAATATTACATTTAACCCCCACATCCAAATCATTTATTTTGGTTGTTAACAGCTGTGGCTCCAACACTGATCCTTGCAGTACCCCAATAGTAACAGCCTGCCATCCTGAGGAGGACCCGTTATTCCTGCTCTCTGTTTTCGGTCTGTTAACCAATTCTCAATCCACACCAGTATATTATCCCCAATCCTATGTGCTCTAATTTTGTTTACTCACCTCCTGTGTGGGACATTACCAAAGCATCCACTGGTTCTCCTTTATCTGTTCTACAGGTAACATCCTCAAAAAACTCAACGGGTTTTTTCAAGCCTGTTTTCCTTTTCATAAATCTATGTTGACTCTGCCCAATCATATCATTAATTTCTAACTGTCTAGTTATCACATCCTTTATAATTGGTGTATTCTTCTCCATGCTGCTATTGTACACTTTCAGTGACTCAGATGGGGGTGTTCACCTGTATATCAGAGCTGACGACAAGCTGTTCATCTTGGCAAGACTCCACTTGGACGTAGAGATTTGGACGTAGAGACTCCACTTTCCATCAACATTGACCAGCTCACTTTGGAGGTTGTCAACAGCTTCACATACCTTGGATCAACAATCACCAGCAATCTATCCCTGATGCTGAAATCAGCACCAGGATTGCCAATGCTGCAGCTGTCATGTCAAAGTTGAGAAGAAGGGTGTGAACCGACAGCAAACTGACCGAAAATACAAAACTCCATGTGTACCAGGCTTGTGTTCTCAGCACCCTCCTTTATAGTAGAGAATCATCAACAACTTACACAAGCCAAGAAAAGCAGCTGAACAGCTTCCACCTCCACTGCCTCAGATGGATATTGGGCATCTCCTGGCAGGACAGAGTGCCGAATGAGGAAGTACACCAGCGTGCAGGGATCCACAGCATGTTTGCCCTCTTGAGTCAGAGGCGGCTCTGTTGACTGGGCCAAATGAATGACAGTCACATTGCCAAATACATGCTCTGTGGTGAGCTTGCTATAAGCACAAGACCAACAGGTCAGGGAAAAAATCAAGTCATTTGGAGAGGTTTGAGTTAATGAAGGAGAGTGGGCATGGATTTATAAATGGAAGTTCATGCTTGATGAATCTAACTGCATTTTTTGATAAACTATCTGAGAAAGTTGATGAAGGGAATGCAGTGGATGTTGTTTATATGGATTTTACAAAAGCATTTTATAAAGTACCACATAAAAGGGTGGTTAACAAAATTGAGGTTCATGGATTAGGAGGGTCAGTGTCCATTTGGATAGGAAATTGGTTTAAGGACAGAAAACAGCGAGTCATATGAAATGGTTCTTGGTCAGACCGGAGGATAGTCGACAGTGGTGTTCCCCAAGGGTCAGTGCTCGAACCATTGCTTTTTTTTGCTACAGATTAATGACTTGGATCTTGGAATATCGAGTAGAATCTCAAAATATGCCGATGACACCAAACTTGGAGGAGTGGCAAACAGTGAGGATGATATGAACTGCCTGAAACAGGATAGTTATCGGCTAGTAGGATGGGCAGACAGGTGGCAGATGGAATTTAATAGTGACAAGTGTGAGGTGATGCATTTTAGCAGAAGAAATAGGGAGAGGCAATATATACTCAATGCTACAGTTCTGAAGAGTGTGCTGGAATAGAGGGACCTGGAGTACATGTCCATCATTCTTTGAAGTTGGCAAGACATATTGCGAGAGTGGTTAGCAAAGCATGTGGGATCTTGGGCTTTATAAATAGAGACATTGAGTACAAAAGCAGGGTTGTTATGCTGAACTCTGGTTCGGCCCCAATTGGAGTGTTGCATCCAGATCTGCTCACCAATCTTTAGAAAGGATGTGCGGATTCTTGAGAGGATGCAGAGGAGATTTACCAGAACAGTTCCAGGGATGGAGGGTTTTAGTTTCAAGGTTAGGTTAGAAAAACAGGGTTTTTTCTGCCTGTATCAAAGGAGATTGAGGGGAGAATGGATAGAGGTGTCGAAGGCTATGACAGTTTTAGATAAGTTGGCAAGGAAAAATTGTTCCCATTAACTACTGGTACAAGGACTAGGGGATTCAGATTGAAGGTTTTGGACAAGAGACGCAGGGGGAATGTGCGGAAGAGCTTTTTTACACAGTGATTGGTAATGATCTGTAACTCGCTGCCCCCGAGGGCGGAGGAAGTGGAGACAATCGTTGGTTACAAAAGGAATTTCGATGGGCATTTGAAGGAAATAAATTTACAGGGCTAGGGGGATCGAGCAGACGAGTGGGACTGACTGGATCGCTCCATGGAGAGCTGGCCTGTACTCGATGGGGCGAATGGCCTCCTTCTATACCACAAATGACCCAATGACTCGATGAGTCTATGTCACTCTCAGAATCAAGACAACAGAGTGACAGATTTAACTCAACATTATAACATATGTTTGGTTTGACAAATTCAATAATAACTCGTCTCCACTCCTAGTATTTCTAAATCCCACACATTCACTATAATGTGAACAATTATTTCCTGTTGTGTCTCTCTCAGATTTGTAAACTTCACTATATTGGAGTGAGGTGACATCTACTGGCGGGAAGCAAGAACTGCAATCAAGCAGCAGAAACTCCACAGTCTGTCAGGGTTAAAGAAACATTGCAATATGAGGAAATAGTGAAGGGGTTTGATCGGGTTGATGGAAACATGATTCCACTTGTGGTATCGTATGAAGCAAGGGCCGGAAATATAAAATTGTCATTAATAAAAGAAATGAGGAATTCATGAAAAATGCATTTGCTTAGAGAATGGTTATTGAGATATACAGCACTGATATAGGCCCTTTGGCCCACTGAGTCTGCACTGACCATCAACCACCCATTTATACTAATCCTATGTTAACCCAGAATTCCCTACCACATCCCCACATTTCTCCTATCACCTACCCTGGGGCCAATTTACAACAGTCAATTTATCTATCAACCCACAAGTCTTTCGTTGTGGGAGGAAACCAGAGTACCTTGTGGAAGCCCACATAAACAACTTGCAAACTCCACACAGGCAGTATACAGAACTGAATCGGGGTCATTGAAGTTGTGAAGCTACAGTGCTCACCACTGCACCACCCTTAGAATGTGGATAGAGTAAAAAGTGAGATTGGATGGACAGAAGCAGTCTGAAAAGATGGCTCAAACAAAAGGTGAAAACCCTGAAATGTTAACTCTGTTTCTCTCTCCACAGATGCTGTCAGAGGTGCTGAGTATTTCCAGCACTTTCTGTTTTTATTTCAGCTTTGTAGGATATTGTTTTGATCTGAAAAAAATGCATGATCGGCTGTGGGTGCCAGTGAAATTCCACAGGAGCGAATAAAAACTATGCCAACGGTGGCTCGTTGGTCTAGGGGTATGATTCTTGCTTTGGGTATATAAGTGATTAATATGTGAGAGGTCCTGGGTTCAAATCCCAGACGAGCCCTTCTCTGTTGCCATTTTTAGTTTAAGGTCATCGATTGCTTTCAGCCTTCCAGAAAGCGGAATCGATTTCCAAACTGAGCCTGCTTGAGGACCGGGGAACTGGATTCAAAGAGCTTGTCGACAAAATTGAAATGAACAAAATATACAGATTGTCAAGTGGGAATATAAGGTTGCAACAGTAACTAAAGGCCTGCTCGGGTCAGCAAATGAAACCCGACCCAAGCCTGACAGCACCACATCCGACCTGGTCCGAGTCCTTTCATTTTTTTCCCGTGCCCGAACTGACCACCAGAATGTTCAGTTAAACTTGCTTCCGTTTTTCACTTTTTAAGCTTGTGCAGGTAAGGCAACAAAAACTGTAACTGGACTTGAAAGGTTGTTTAAATGTGCATTAAGATTAGAGCTACGTACCGGAGGTGATGAGCTGAAGATTGTTACCATAGAAGTTAGTGATTGTGAGGTCACTAGTTAAAGAGAAACTCATGGAGTTGTGCCCAGACAGGTTGTCCCACACTGTATTGATTAAAATATTGCCCGAAGGCGAGAAAATATCATTATACATTCCCTAGACTCCTGCTTTACAGGTTGAAATACTTTCTGCAAGTTTATCCAGAGAACAGGTGAGATGCAGAGACCAGGAAGGTCTTGAGTGATTAATTATTATAAAATATACATTCTTATATTAAAGAGATTGTGCTCTACCTTCGATGGAATCGCTCACTGCAGACTAGTGCGGAGTGTTTCCCGCCTTGACGTCCTGGCTGTCACTGGATCTTGAGTCCAGGCCTCTGGATTTCAGGTCCAGTAATCTTTGAAATTTCTCCCTTGATCTAATATTTTAATCTGGTAAGTCAGATTTTACAAAAAAAAATTAAATGATTTAAGACTGCTTCATGTTCAGCAGTGCCAAATGAATAAAGAAATTCAAATATATTCAAAATTATATATCAACTATTAAATACTAATGCCCAGCTTTGAATACAAAAAATGCCTCTAATTGTGTTCTGGTCTGGAATGGAATTCTTCAGTGTTTCTGTTTAGCTTGGATTGACTCATCGATTTTCTTGTTTTTCACTTTGTCGATGCCTTTGAATAATTGTGGATCCTTCTTCAGGGAGTCTTCTTTCACCAGGTAGTTCTGACCTCTGATGATGTTGATCGTAATCAGCTTCAATTTGCTGATAGTTTTGGAAGTGAGCAGATTTCCTTTGCTTGAGTTTACAACATGGAACTTAGTCTGACGTGTGGACCCATGGGAGGATTTGAAAGCTGCCCTTGCATTGGAGCATACAGTTGCATCCATCCAAACAGAGGTACAGTAGAAGTGACATATTCAGTTCAGTCTGTCGATCATGGGACTTTTAATCTCAGGGTTGTGAGTTTGAGCGCCATTTAGTTTTTCCATTTTTTAGGCTTCATTAGCAGAGAGTACAAGGAGTGTTTGAAATGAAATTCAACAACAGTATGAGAAACGCTCTCTTTCATTCGGGACTCTTAACTCTCTGCAGCATCTCGCTGTGAAAGATTGAACTTTATCTCATTTCTTTTTCAGCTGGGGGTCAGTGCAGCTCAGTGGGACTTCTGGCTGTCTCCCACCTCACAATTCATCAGTGCTGAGAAAGCAATGGGAAATATTACGCATGGCTGAGTAAGCAGAGGACACCGATTTAAGGTGAATGGGAAAAGAACCAAAGGCAACATGAGGAAAAACCTTTTTTATGCAGCAAATGGTTAAGATCTGATATTTACTGCCTGAGAGTGTGACGGAGGAAGATTCAACCATAGCTTTCAAAAGGATATATGATAATTATCTGAAGGGAAAAAAAATTCAGGTTTTCATGGAATACATGAGGATGTGGCATGAGCTGAGTTGCTTGTGCAGAGAGGCAGCACAAGCACGATGAGCTGAATCCCTCCTTTTGTGCTGTAAGTATTCTGTGATCTATGATTCTATACAAAGTGAAACCAACACTCACATATGAGAAACTGACAGGTACAGTGTAAACCCCACACTAACAAACCAGCAAATGCCAGGGACAGAGTAAAACCAACAGTCCTAGACAAGAAACTGACAGATACTGTGTGAAACCCAAAAATCACTTATCAGGATTTGGCAGTTAATGTGTAAAAACCTCTCTTCAATATCCATCCTGCAAGGTACAAAGAAAATTAGGTACAAACCCAGGCTCATACTTCGAAGACTGAGAGATAAAGAGCAAAACACAGACTCACCTACAAGAGGCTGACAAGTACAGAGAATAAAATAGAGGGGGTGCAGATTAAAAACACATGCATGTAACGGATACTGATAGGGATAGAATCAAACCCTTTCTCACACATGACATGAAAATTGGTGGTGTCGTAAATAGTGAGGAGGAAAGCCTTAGATTACAGGCCAATATAGCTCGTCCGAGGCAGAGAATATAAGAGCAGGGAGGTTATGACGGAGCTGTATAAAATGCTAGTTCGGCCACAGCTGGAGTACTGTGTACTGTTCTGGGCACCACACTATAGGAAGGATGTGATTGCACTGGAGAGGGTACAGAAGAGAGTCACCAGGATGTTGCCTGGGCTGGAGCATTTCAGCTATGAAGAGAGACTGAAAAGGCTAGCGTTGTTTTCCTTAGAGCAGAGAAGGCTGAGGGGAGATAAGATTGAGGTTTACAAAATTATGAGGGGCATTGATGGGTTAGATAGGAAGAAACATTTTACCTTAGCGGAGGGGTCAATAACCAGGTGGCATAGATTTAAGGTAAGGGGCAGGAGGTTTAGATGGGATTTGAGGAAAAAAATTTTACCCAGAGGGTGGTTGGAATCTGGAACGCACTCCCTGAAGAGGTGGTAGAGGCCGGAACCCTCACAACATTTAAGAAGTATTTACATGAGCACTTGAAATGCTATAGCATACAAGGCTACAGGCCAAATACTGGAAAATGGGATTAGAATAGTTAGGTGCTTGATGGCCAGCACAGACTCAATGGGCTGAAGGGCCTGTTTCTGTGCTGTATAACTCTATGACTCTATATCAGAAACTGATAGATCTGGACAAAAGCTGATGTTCACATACAAGTTGTTGAAAGATATGTGGTGAAACTCACATTTTTTTTTTATTTCCAAAATATACTTTATTCATAAAAATCTGTAAAAATTACATTCCCAAACAGTTTAAAACAGCATCAAGTCAAAAAATACAAACAGTGCAAAGGTGATCAGTTACCTTCTGTACAATCATGAGTTGCCTCACAACCCTTCCATTTCATTGTCATGCCATATACATTTTTACATTTACAGCGCACAAAATTTCTCCGATACAGTTCGAGGGATTTCCCATGGATCCAGCCCCTCAGTTCAGCTTGGTGGGGGGACCTTACACTGTGGTCTTTCCACATTGAGCCTTTGCTGCGGCTGCCCCAAGCTTTAGTGCGTCCCTCAGCACGTAGTCCTGGACCTTGGAATGTGCCAGTCTGCAACATTCGGTGGTGGACAACTCTTTTCGCTGGAAGACCAGCAAGTTTCAAGCAGACCAAAGGGCGTCTTTCACCGAATTGATAGTCCTCCAGCAGCAGTTGATGTTTGTCTCGGTGTGCGTCCCTGGGAATAGCCCGAAGAGCACAGACTCCTGTGTTACCGAGCTGCTTGGGATGAAGATCGACAAAAACCACTGCATCTCTTTCCACAAAGTTAACTCACATAGCAATAGCAGAAACAGTCACAAACCAAAAACTGAAACATACAGAGTAAAAACCCACATTCTCACACCAGAAATTCACGGCTACAAAGTGAAGCTGACTCTCTCCTCCCAGGCACTGACAGGTACAAAAGAAAACACGCACTAACATACCAGGAAATGAAATGTAGGAAATAAAACCTGATTATCATGTCAGAGATTGGCATTAATGACAGTTGTGGTACGCAGAATGCTCTGCGCTCCAGAATTTGCCTTGTCTCTGATAAGGAGCAGGCGCGGTAGTGGCTGAGCTCCATCTGCAGCTGGAGCGGAATATTCACCAAGTGCAGGGAGACCGCGCCCGTAGCGGGTGCACACAGCTGGAGCAGGGCGTCAAGGCCACAATAGGATGGAACAATCCCGTTTGTGTCCCTGCGGGTGGCGGTGAAGCTTTTCCCTGTGAGGCTTCCCGAAACTGCCCGCCAGCAAGGTCAACTGGTCAGAGAGCGTCTGTAAATGGATAGGAATTGGGGATTGGGCAGGGAGCGTCTCTAAATGAATAAGATTTGGGGACTGGGCAAGGAGCGTCTGTAAATGGATAAGAATTGGGGATTTGGCAGGGAGCGTTTTTTTATCCGTTCGTGGGATGTGGGCGTCGCTGGCTCGATCTCAGCTACAGTAATGTGTCCAGTTCTGGGCACCAGGTTTCAGAAAGGACATCAAAGCTTTTGAGACAGTTCGGAGGAGATTTACGAGAATGATACCAGAGATGAGGGGTTTCAGTTCTCTGGACAGGGTGGTGAAGCTGGGATTGTTGGCCAAAAATGTCAAGGGGAGGTGAGGAGAGATCTTTTTACCCAGTAACTGATTCGGATTTGGAATGAATTGTCTGACAGGGTGGTGGAAACAGATTCAATTATAACTTTCATAAAGGAATTGGACAAATATTTCAAAGTGAATTTCTCCAGGACTATGGGGAAATAGGCAGGGGGTTGGACTAATTGCATCATTTTTTTCACAGATTCAGCACAGGCACAAAAGACCGATTGGCCTCCTTCTGTGCTGTATGATTCTATGAAATAGTGACAGTCAGGGCAAGTCTGTATAAGAAGGAGAAATGGAGACAGGTCAGGGAGAGCACATCACCAAAACTGGGAGATACTACATTGGACAGGGAGGGTCGGAGGGGGAGAGAGCACGTACATACAGTCAGAATCAGCACCTTCAGGGGAGGAGAGAGAGAGGAACCAGTGAGTGTAGAACTGAACCCAGCCAGAGTCAACCTGCTGAAACACCAGTGAGTTCACACTGGGGAGAGATCATTCACCTGCTCCGTGTGTGGGAAGGGGTTCACTCAGTCATCCAACCTCACTGAACATCAACTTGTTCACACTGATCAGAGACCTTTTCAATGTCCTGACTGTGAGAAGAGCTTGAAAAGCAGTAATGATCTGCTGAAACACCAACACATTCACTCTGGGGAGAGGCCGTTCCCCTGCCATGTGTGTGGGAAGGGATTCACTCAGTCATTCAATCTGCTGCAACATCAGCAAGTTCACATGTAACTGCAGGGGTTGGATTCTGCTGTTGTTGCTGCTATTCATCACTTTCAGGGACAAAGTTGGGTCTTACTTTATAACCAGTGTAGTCCAGAGCAAAAGCGTCTTCTTAATGTTGAGATAAACGGGAAAAGAAACCGGGAAGTGGCGGCGAGGATGGGGGAGGTGCAGCACCATCACTTTAATGGTGCACCCTCCCTCCCCCGGGGTCCTTGCTGCACGCCCGCCAGGCCTGGCGGCTCTGATTGGGGTCGTGAGAGCCCCTGAGACTCGGTGCAGCTGAGGCTGCGCTCACCCCCGCTCAGCTCTGTTGTGATATTTAAAATACGAAAGGCCTGTTGGACTGAGAGCTGATCTGGAATTTAGAAAGCAGCATTACTGGAGGCTCATTGCAGCTCAGCACAATCTCACCCCCGATCCTGGGAATTGTTGATTCTGCACCCTGTAGTTCAGTTCTTCACTTAACTAGAGGGGGAGATGTGTGAGCAGAAAAACAGAGCAAATTAAAAAACACAGCTGGACAGATGTGCAACAGGTCAACCACTGTTACAATAACTCCATCACTGACTCCCTCCTGACAGTAACCAGCCCTTTCACAGAGACTGTGGGTGGCTCTGAAAAGAGCCTTTGGTTTATTAGATGACATTTTGGCCGCTTTACTTTTTCTGGGAGCTCTGAGCGCTGGTTTTCTTGGGCAGCAGCAAGGCCTGGATATGAGGCAGCACCCCGCCCTGAGCGATGGTCACGTCTCCCAGCAGCTTGATGAGCTCCTCGTTGTTGCGGACGGCCAGCTGCAGGTGTCTGGGGATGATGCGGGTCTTCATGTTGTCCTGGGCCACGTTACCAGCCAGCTCGAGGATTTCAGCGGTCAGATACTCGAGCATTTTGCAGCGCCAACATCATCACATTTCCGCAACAAATCCATCTTCGTGCATGCGTGATAAAGCATCATTGGGTATCTAGCCACCCCATCCCCCCACCACTTGGCTGGAGGAAGTGGCTGAATGGGAGATTTTGAAGCTGTAGCTCTCCCCCCTCGGCAACTCACTCCAGGCCTCGACGATTCCCCCCCTCAGCCGCTCGCTCCAGACCTCGCTGCTCCCCCACCCCCCCCACTCCCCTGGCCAGTTGTTCCTCGCTTCGCACCACCCCACTCTCTGGCCACTCGCTCCAGGCCGTGCCGCTTCCCTCCTCTCAGCCACTCACCCCTACGTCGCCCTGTCACTCCTTGCGGCCCTCCTGCTTCGACAGGTGGCGCCTGGTGAAGAAATGTGGGAGCGAGTGTCACGGCCAGAGCTAGCAGCTGTGGGCTGGGCTGGGACAGGGTGGGGGGTGGTGGTGCGGAGAGCGAACAGCCAGAGTGCGGAATTTCGCCAGTAGGGAGGAGGGGGAGAAAGCGAGTTGCAGAGGGGGGAGAGCGGTCAGTGGGGTGGGAGCTAGTAGCTGCGTTCGGGTGAAGTCAGTCCTGGTCAGTTATATAAACAAATCACAATAACGAATTGGCAGCACATTTTATCCTCTGCCCGATTTTCCTTTCCATCGATCGGGGTGCTAATTCACTATCTTCCAATGGAAATTCAATCATAAAATTCCTTTTGTATTTAATAGGATTACTGAAATGTTAAATGGATCTGAGGATTACAGTTAGTATTAGCAAACACACCCGAGTGAATTAGCACCCCAATCGATGGAAAGGAAAATCGGGGTAAGTATAAAATGTGCCGCCAATTTCGTTATTGAGATTCGTTGAGTAATTCGATTCTGCCCAACACTGAAATTGGCGGCTTTTTTGAATTCAACCTTTCTGCCAGGACGACAATTTAAGCCAATGATTTGCTGTATTTTCTAATTCGAGGCTCGGCAATTGGTTAAGACATGCGAATGGGAAGAGGGTGACCAATCAGAAGTGGGCTCTGGATAGCGCGGGCTCAAACTGCGGGAATTCCAGGTCCCTGAATGACTGAGCTGAAACTGATCAGTTTCACAAACCCTGTCAGTTTCAGTGCTGGAAACACCGTCTCGGGGGAAATAACATCACAAGTGGGTCTGGTTCCAGTGACCGATTTAACGGCTGCTGCAAAACTCCCGGATTCCCTCATTGCAGCGAAATCATTTTGAAATTCTATGAAAACAATGAGTGATTCTGGAGGAGTGATGTGGCTTTTCACTGAGGGCATGTGTCGACTGGGGAAATAACTAAGTGTAGAGTCTCGGGCACTGTTTACACAGCCCGTTTAGAAAATCAAATCCACTGCACATCCTTGCTACAAATGAAATGTCAAATTTGGGGATTCTAGTTTTGTATCTCGAACACAGCACAGATTTATTCCAGACAGTTCTAAACAGCCTATCCCAGCTCCCGTTTCCAGGTCACTGCTCTCTCTGTGAGGCGGTGGGTGGCTCTTAGAAGAGCCTTTGTTGTGTGTTTGCTGGAAAGGGTCGAGTTGTTCAGCCGCTGAATTCGTAGAGAGTGCGGCCCTGCCGTTTCAGAACGCACACCACATCCATGGCAGTGACCGTCTTGCGCTTGGCGTGTTCAGTGTCGGTGACCGCATCCCTGATCACATTCTCCAGGAAAACCTTCAACACCCCGCGAGTCTCCTCATAGATCAAACCCGAGATTCGCTTGACCCCGCCACGGCGAGCCAGGCGGCGGATTGCTGGTTTGGTGATGCCCTGGATATTATCACGAAGCACTTTGCGGTGCCGCTTTGCTCCGCCTTTGCCCAGTCCTTTCCCTCCTTTACCTCTGCCAGACTTTCTTTTATTAATTTCCAAAATATACTTTATTCATTAAAATCTGTAAAAAAAAAATACATTACAAAACAGTTCCCAAAAGCACCAAGTCAAACAATACAAAGAGTGCAAAGGAGATCAGTTTCCTTCAATACAGGAGTGAGTTGCCTCACAACCCTTCCATTTCATTGTCATGCCATGTACATTTTACAGCAAACAAATATTTTCTGGCTACAGTTCGAGTGGTTTCCCATGGATCCAGCCCCTCAGTTCAGCTTGGTGAGGGGACCTTACACAGTGGTCTTTCCACATTGAGCCTTTGCTGCGGCTGCCCCAAGTTTTAGTGCGTCCCTCAGCACATAGTCCTGGACCTTGGAATGTGTCAGTCTGCAACATTCGTTCGTGGACAACTCTTTGCGCTGGAAGACCAGCAAGTTTCGGGCAGACCAAAGGGCATCTTTCACCGAATTGATAGTCCTCCAGCAACAGTTGATGTTTATCTTGGTGTGCGTCCCTGGGAACAGCCCACAGAGCACAGACTCCTGTGCTACAGAGCTGCTTGGGATGAACCTCGACAAAAACCACTGCATCTCTTCCACACCTGCTTTGCAAAGACACATTCCAGAAAGAGGTGGGCAACGTCTCTTTTCCACCACAGCCACCTCGAGGGCCGCGTGTGGATGGGGTGAGACTTCGGGTGTGCAGGAAGGATCTGACAGGGAGGGCTCTTCTCACCATCAGCCAGGCTACATCTTGGTGCTTGTTTGAAAGTTCTGGTGATGAGGCATTCTGCCAAATGACTTTGGACTTCTGCTCAGGGGACCATCCGACAGGATCCACCATCTCCTTTTCCCGTCGGGCCTTGAGGATATTCCGTGCAGACCACTGCCTGATGGATTGGTGGTCAAAGGTGTTTTTCCACAGAAACTTTTCCATGAAGGATAGGCAGTACGGCACAGTCCAACTGGATGGAGCATTCCGCGGCAATATGACCAGGCCCATCCTTTGCAACACCGGGGACAGATAGAACCTCAACACGTAGTGACACTTGAAGTTTGCAAACTGGGGATCTACACACAGCTTGATGCAGCCGCACACAAAGGTAGCCATAAGGATGAAGGCGACGTTGGGTACATTTTTCCCGCCCTTATCCAGAGGTTTGAACATCGTGTCCCTCCGGACTCGGATCATTTTGGATCCCCAGATGAAGCGGAAAATGGCTCAGGTGATCGCCACAGCGCAGGAATGCGGTATGGGCCAGACCAGCACCACGTACAGCAATGTGAGCACCTCGCCCTTGATGACCAGGTTCTTACCCATAATGGAGAGAGATCGCTGCTCCCACATGCTCAGTTTATGTTGTACCCTGGCTACTCGCTCCTTCCAGGTTTTGGTGCACGTCCCAGCCCTTCCAAACCATATCCCCAGCACCTTCAGGTAGTCTGACCTAACGGTGAAGGGGACAAAGGATCGGTCAGCCCAGTTCCCAAAGAACATGGCCTCGCTCTTGCCGTGTTTAACATTGGCTCCCAAGGCCAGTTCGAGCTGGTCGCAGATGCTCATCAGTCTGTGCACAGACAGTGGATCCGAGCATAAAATGGCGATGTCATCCATGTACAGGGAGGTTTTCACCTGAGTGCCTCCGCTGCCTGGGATTGTCACCCCTCTGATGCTCGCATTCTTCCTAATAGACTCAGCAAAGGGTTCAATACTGCAAACAAACAAGACAGGGGAGAGAGGACAGCCCTGTCTGACTCCAGATTGGATCGGGAAACTTTCTGATTCCCACCCATTGATTGAGACTGCACTACTGATGTTTGTGTAGAGTAGTTTGACCCAATTGCAGATTCCCTCCCCAAACCCCGTTTTGGAATGCACATCCATCATGTAAGTGTGCGATATCCTGTCAAAATCCTTCTCCTGGTCCAGGCTGATGAGGCAGGTGACCACCCTCCTGTCCCGTACATAGGTGATCATATCCCTGAGTAGCGCAATGCTATCAGAGATTGTCCTGCCTGGTATAGTATAGGTCTGATCAGGGTGAATCACCAACTCCAGAGCAGACTTGAATCGACTGGCTATGACTTTTGACAGAATCTTGTAGTCAGCATTAAGCAGTGAAATGGGCCACCAATTTCTTATTTCTGTCCTCTCCCCCTTCCGCTTGTCGATGAGGGTGATGATGCCTTTCCTCATGGATTCTAACATACTGCCAGCCTGGAGCATACTCTTGTTTACTGCCAGACATGTTGATTCTTGCCTCAAATCAGTGCACAATAAAAGACACTGATTCCGTCAGGCTCCTTTTTATACAGGCCACCCGGACCTGGCTGAGAAAGGTAGAGTGAGAGCAGGGAGGGGAGGAGACAAGAGTGAAGATTAAACAGAGAGCTAGATGGAGGAGACACCCAGAGTGCCAGACAGAGAGAGAACGGCCCCTCATCTTTCAGCTCCACCTCCATTTTCCTCCGGGCTGCCAATTTCAAACCCTTTATTAACAGTAGAACCGAAACCCAGTTCTCCACACAAACCCTTCCAGACTCGGTCTTCATAGTCAAGGCTTTCCAGAAAGCCGGAGCTTTTAAATATGGTCCCGATGCAATTAACACTCAGTAATATTCCCACCTAAACACAGTCCATTCTTTAACAAGAAACCTCCTCAGTAACATCACCATTTCCACACACATCCGCTTCCAGCAGTTTACAGCACCTTACTGCAGCTGTTTGGGGAATCTCCTGTGTTAAGATTGGAGTTGGAAAGCGGCCTTTACCCGGCAGTGTTATTGTCTCACACTGAATCTGCTAGATATCCTGTTCTCTTTATTGCGAGAGAGAAAGCACGGATTTAGGAAATGTTCATTTGAAATGATCCCTATTGAGAACGAGCCCGGCCGTGGGACAGGTATTCCAGTGCAAAGAGCTGTCCATGACCGAGTGTTGCAGACTGGCACATTGCAACGTCCAAGACTATGTGCTGTGGGACGGCATTAAAGCTTGGGGAAGCCACCATGGAGACTCAATGGGGAAAGGCTGCAGTCTAAGGCCCTAGTAGGCCATAGTACAGTGAGGGGCTGGAACCCGTGTAAAACCCCTCGGGCTGTTTGCACCAGAGAATGTTTGATGTGTAATGTAAATACTGTAAATATAACCTGTGCAGGCAGGGATAGTGAGATACCTCATGTACTTTATTGAAGGAAACTGATCTGTATTGTACCTTATGTAATATTAAAATTGAACTGCTTTGCAATGTAATTGCACAAATTATACGAATAAAATACATATTGTGCAAAAGAAAGCAGCTTTCCTGTCAACACACACCTTGTCTCAGGGCACAACTTTCCTGTGATCTTGTCATACCCAACTTCGCTCTATATCTTCTGACACACACACTTTACAGTCTGTCATTTCCAAAAACAAGCATTCTAAAATCAAAAGACCTTTTGTTTATTTCTCCTTTCTTTTCATTTCTCCTCTATTCTTCTCAATCACTCCCTTCAACAGTCCTATTCAGATCAAGGTGGAATGTGAATAGTGTCACAACTCACCTGACACTATTATTACCCTTCTTTTCTCTTGTCTCGTTCAATGGGAAAGTTTTATTCACCAGTCTGTTGCTGTTTTACACTCTTGCCATACCATCTGGTATTGCATCCATCTGAATTCTGTGCTTTCATGGCCTTACATATCTTTTCCTCTTCTGGATGATTTGTTTGCTTCAGTTCCATTCAACCAGGCTGGACCACAGGGAAGCTTAGAACCTTTGCCTTGGACGGGTCCACGTTGATCCATTACATTCAGAATCACCTCCTTGAAATAACTCCATAGTACAACTACAGTAACCACACAGCATCTGCTTCAAACACTCCTCCACATTTTATCTGTTCTGACCGTCAACACCTCCAGCTCTTTTGTTTAAGTGGAACCCATCAGGTGTGTATAGGCTCCTTCTATTCTGAAAGCTGTAGCACTGGTTCAGGGAATTCAGCCCTGTTTCTCTACTCAAAAGGATCAGCCATGCTTGATCTGCCTCGTATTTTGCTTTTATTGCAACGTTACAAGACCTCCAATCCTCTGGCACCACACCTGTATCCAGTGAGGGATTGGAAAATGATGGTCAGACCTTCCACTATTTCTTAAAAGCAAACTACTGCGGATGTTGGAAATCTGAAACAAAAACAAGAAATGCCGGATTCACTCAGCAGGTCTGGCAGCATCTGTGGAAAGAGAAGCAGAGGTAACGTTTCGGGTCAGTGACCCTTCTTCGGAACTTCGGAGTTCCGAAGAAGGGTCACTGACCCGAAACGTTAACTCTGCTTCTCTTTCCACAGATGCTGCCAGACCTGCTGAGTGAATCCGGCATTTCTTGTTTTTGTTCCACTATTTCTTCCCTGGCTTCTTTCAACAGCCTGGGGTACATTTCATCTGGTCCTGATGATTTATCCACATTCAAGGATGCTCATCCCATTAAGACTTCCTCTCTCCTTAAGTTATCACGTCCAATACTTCACACTCCTCCTCCTTAATAACAATATCTGCATCACCCTCTCATTCGGGAAAACAGTAAAGTATTCATTAAGGATATTGGCAACATCTTCCACCCCGATACAAAGGTTACATTTTTGATCTTTTATGTGCCCTGCTGTTTGCTTAGTTGTCTCTTACTCTCATGTTTTGTTGCAACGTCTTTGGGTCCATTGTTATTTTGTTTGTCCATGTTCTTTCCTGCTTTTTCTTTGCTTTTTGCCGCTGCTCCCAAACGCCTCCAGTTCAGTCAAAACACAATTTGTCAGAAGTGGGATTCGAACCCACGCCTCCAGTGGAGACTGCGACCTGAACGCAGCGCCTTAGACCGCTCGGCCATCCTGACTGCCTGTGATGTGCTATTAATGCTAAGGAAATTATTCATTCTTTGAGAAAGTATTTGTGAGATTGTGGAAATGTCTGGAAGAGGAAAGACCGGCGGGAAAGCTCGGGCCAAGGCCAAGTCTCACTCCTCCCGGGCTGAACTGCAGTTCCCGGTGGGCCGTGTTCACAGGCTCCTGAGAAAGCTGAGCGTGTGGGTGCCGGAGCCCCGGTCTATCTGGCTGCTGTGCTCGAGTATCTGACCGCTGAAATCCTCGAGCTGGCCGGTAACGCGGCCCGGGACAACAAGAAGACCCGCATCATCCCCAGACACCTGCAGCTGGCCGTCCGCAACGACGAGGAGCTCAACAAGCTGCTGGGAGGGGTGACCATCGCTCAGGGCGGGGTGCTGCCTAATATCCAGGCCGTGCTGCTGCGCAAGAAAACCAGCGCTCAGAGCTCCCAGAAAAAGTAAAGCGGCCAAAATGTCATCTAATAAACCAAAGGCTCTTTTCAGAGCCACTCACAGTCTCTGTGAAAGGGCTGGTTACTGTCAGGAGGGAGTCAGAGATGGAGTTATTGGAACAGTGGATTGACCTGTTTCACATCTGTCCAGGTGTGTTTTCAGTTCCCTCTCTGGATTTCGCTCTGTTTCTCTGCTCACACATCTCCCCCTCCAGTTAAGTGAAGAACTGAACTACAGGGTGTCAGAATCAACAATTTAATAAATCCCGCTGCCTTCGATTTTATAAATCCCGAGACCATCCCGGTACATTAACGGGAACTGGTTCGGAGCTGATGAATTAATTTAATAATGGAAGTGTCCGGGTTAATTCTCTGTTTTTCATTTGGACAGTTTGAATTGTGTTTTTTTTTCTCTCTGGTGATCTGAGCGCCGCTTCTCAATGAGAATCTGCTCCCGGAACAGAGTAAATGCAGGAAGGAAGAGGCCATTCTCGGGCTGTGTGTTTCTCTCCTAACCTGATCTGTTTCGACCGCACTGTTCCCAGAGGACGGAATCAGTGAGAGTTGTGCACACACAGGAGCTGAGTCCATTGCAGCGCTTTAATATGTGCCTTCTCCCCGGCCCTCCCTATTCTCCGGACACAGAGCTGTCTGTTTCCCCCGGCGGCGGGATAGAGTCGGGGATTCTCTCCCCGCAGTGTCAGGGTCTGCAACCCCGGGGAACTGGCGGTTTCAGTCAGAGTGCCCGAGCTGCCTTACATATCCTGTGTACTAATCTCCAATGGATTCAAATATTAGTGAACTCATTGGGTAATGTTTGTAAATAACCCTCATGTGAACGGACCCGGCTCCATTAATGCCTTCCAAATAAAACTGGGATCCATTTCTTTTCCCCAAATGCCAGCTAACGGATCCCAGGAGCGGGGTTGAGATTGTGCTGAGCAGCAATGAGTCTCCGGTAATGCTGCTTTCTAAATTCCAGATCAGCTCTCAGTCCGACAGGCCTTTCGGGAAAGTGATGTGACAAAACAGAAACCATGTGGCCTCCCCTCCAATCTAATGGGTTTGATGATGAACAGAGATGGCAGCTCTTTCCTTTGCTGATTTGGTGGCTCTGAAAAGAGCCCTTGTTACACTTGTTACTGAAGCTGGGTTTTAGGTGCGTTCCCCGCGGATGCGGCGGGCCAGCTGGATGTCTTTGGCCATGATGGACCGGGATCATTCTGGTGAATCTGCTCATTTTCCGGCAGAAGCATCAGTCGCTGTTTGAACTGTTTAAAGTCAGTGGTGTATTAGCAGCCAGAAAGTGAAGGGCAGTTCAATGCTCCCTGCAGCATTATCCGCCTCTTTCAGGAGAAAAGATCAGAAACCGCTCGTTTCTGTCAGTCCCCGAGAAGCCTGTGAGAAGCGGTTAGTCGCTAATTTGTTCCTTTTACAGAGAGGAAGCTGATATTTGTCCCGTTTTAAATTGCTGAACCGGACCTTCCTCCCGCCGCTTACAGTTAACAGATTGACAAATGAAAACGATTCCTAAAATCGCGTCAGGATTTTGTGACGGTAAATACAATAAAACAGAACATAAAATGAGAGGTTTTAAAATTGTTGCCTGAAAATTGAAATTTTCCATCACTTCAATTCCTTCCTGCTCTGGAATTGCCAGGCTTTTTCCAATTGGAAAATCTAAGCCAATGAGAACTTCTATTTACTTATATGTGATTCTCCTATTGGTTAAGAATTGGATTGAGAAGCGGGTGACCAATCAGAGACAGAGTCAAACTGTGGGGATTCCAGGCCCCCAGTAACTGAGCTGAAACTGTTCAAATTGACAAACCCTGGCAGTAGCTTCACACATTGGACACTTCACACTGAATCATTCAAGGGCTGGTGTGAGAGAAGCTTCAGATCCTGTCATTACTCTCTGACTCATTATTCATCTCGAACCAAACAATTAGTAAATGTGAAGCAGTGAAGAGACTTTTCACTCTCACTGCAGAATGTGTCATCTGGGGAAATAAGGAACTATTATATATTCGGAGATTCCAGGTACGTTCCTCCCTGAACAAATCCATTCCTAACATTCCCGATCACAGCCTATCCCAGCTCCTGTTGTCACCCGACTCCAGCTGAATTGGAGAAACTCATGTGTTGGGGTTTGAGTTGTGAGGTGGGGTTTCTCCGCCAGTGTTACTGTCTTACAGACTCTCCCCCTGAATTTGTGAACTGAGACTGCACCGAAGACATCCCCAGTTAGAGTGAGGGCCGGGTATCCCTCTGTTTTATTACAGAGAGTGGGGAAAGGGCTGGGTGGAGTGGATGTCAGCGAGTCACCAGGGATCCTGGATTTACTCCAAATCATTTCCATGTGGAATCTGCAGGCGGGGCCGGGACAGGGATCATTTGATCAGGGGATCAGCTCTTTCCTGAGAGATGTGGGTGGCTCTGAGAAGAGCCCTTGTGTTCAGATGTTTACAAGTTTCCCGCGCTTTCACTTCTTTCCAGACCCTGCTTTCTGAGACTTCGCTGCTTTCGGCTTGACCTTGCTCTTCCATGTCTGCACTTTCTTCAGCGCCTTTCCGCCCGCCGCACTCTTGCCTTTTTTGACCTTCTTCGCAGGAGACTTTTTCTGAAGCGCTGCTTTCTTCACCGCCTTATATGGCGTTGCCGCCGCCTTGCTGCTCGTTTTCTTGGCTGTTACTTTCTTTGTTGTCACTTTCTTGTCTGCTGGTTTCTTCACTAAAGATTTCTTGTCTGCTGGTTTCTTCACTGAAGATTTCTTGTCTGTTGGTTTCTTCACTAAAGATTTCTTGGCTGCTGGTTTCTTCACCTTCTTTCCCACTTTTCCCTGGGTTTTCCTTCTTGCTGATTTTGAAGGAGCCGGAGGCGCCCTGTCCCTTGCTCTGCACCAGGGAGCCTTTGTTCACATTCCTCTTGATACTTCGCTTGATCTGGGTCTTGAGCTTCTCCTGAGCGGTGGCAGACCTGCAAGGAATCAACTACCAGCTAGCGTATAAAGCGAGACCAAGGCTCAGGGCCTTCAGTGACCTGGAGGGGAGTCGGAGAGGCAGCGGATCCTGTGAGGAACCACAATCAAGGAAGGATGAGAAGGTCATTGTCAGGGTACAGAGGAGATTAAGTTAAAGATTTACCAGTTTATAAGCAAGCGCAGAGCCAAGGAACGGTGCTGGGGCAGATCAAATAATCGGCAGTTGTGATCAGTTGGAAGGCAAGAGTGATTAAATGACAGAAGAGATGATGGTGCAAGGCAAAAGTCAGGGACAGAATAAGTAACATTTTGTAAGCACAGATACCAGGAGTGGGGTTTGAACCCACGCAGACACATGTCTATTGGATCTTAAGTCCAACGCCTTAACCACTCGGCCATCCTGGTACATTAACTCACCACTAAAAATGAAATTTAATGTGATCCGGGTGCCATCTGGCCTTTTCCAATATAAAGTTATGACTCCTCTCCCATGCTGAATTGGACCCTTCATTATTTATGAACCTCAATCGGATCACCCCTCAGTCTAGGTTTCTCTAAGGTGTAGGGTCCCAAATCTTTTAGTCTAACTTGATAACCAAGATGTCTTATACTGGGAATTCGTCGAATGTCTCTCCTCTGTACCCTTTCCAAAGCCTCAATATCACCCATCATGTGAGGAGACCAAGACTGGATACAATATTCCAAGTGAGTCCTGACCAAGGTTTCATAAAAGGACAAATTCGGGACATCTCAGATACTGAAGGAGTCCGTGTCCAGAAGCAGCAAGACCTGGACAACATTCAGACTTGGGCTGCTGTGGCAAGTAACATTCACACCACATAAGTACCAGGCAATGACCATCTCCAACAAGAGAGAGTGTAACCATCTCCCTTTGACGTTCAACAGCATTACCATCGCTGAATCCCCCCACCATCAACATCCTGGGGGTTACCATTGACAAAAGCTTAACTGGACCATTCATATACATACTCTGGCTACAAGAGTAAATCAGATAGTGGGAATTCTGTGATGAGTAACTCAGCTCAAGGCACGTGGTGAAATGCTCATTAGGAGAGCTGGAGAAATGGACTGGTCAGGTGGGCAGAAAAGTGGCAAATGGAATTCAACTTGGAGAAGTGTGAGGTGATGCCTTTGGTGAGGTCAAACACAGCAAAGGAATACACAATTAATGGGTGAATGCTGAGAGGTGTAGAGGAAGTGAGGGACCTTGAAGTGAATGTCCACAAATCCCTGAAAGTAGCAGGACAGGTTGATAAGTTGGTTGAGAAGGCTTATGGAATCCTTTCCTTTATTAGCCGATGTATAGAATATCAGAGCAGGGAGGTTATGCTGGAACTGTATATAACATTAGTTAGGCCACAACTTGAGTTCTGTGTGCAGTTCTGGTCACCTCATTCCAGAAAGGATGTAATTGCACTAGAGAGGTAACAGAGGAGATTGACGAGGATGTTGCCAGGACTGGAAAAATGCAGCTATGAGGAAAGATTGGATAGACTGGGGTTGTTCTCCTTGGAATAGAAGAGGCTGAGGGGAGATTTGATTGAAATGTACAAAATTGTGAGGGGTCTGGATAGAATGGATGGGAAGGGTCTATTTACCTTAGTAGGGAGGTCAGTGACGAGAGGGCATAGATTTAAAGTGATGTGTTGAATAATTAGAGGGGAGATGAGGAAAGGTTTTTTCACCCAGAGGGCTGTGGGAGTCTGGAACTCACTGCCTGTAAGGGTAGCTGAGGCAGAAAGCCTCAACTCATTTAAAAGGTGTCTGGATGTGCACCTCAAGTACCTGAACCTGCAGGGCTACGGTCCAAATGCTGGGCAATGGGATTCAGCTGGGTGGCTCGTTTTTTGGCCTGCCTGTGCTGTAAACTTTCTATGTTCTATGATTCTATGCAGACACAATGGGCTGAATGGCCTCCTTCTGCACTGTAATAATTTTGTGATTTTTGACTCTCCAAAACTTGTCAACCATCTACAAGGCACAAACCAGGATGAGTGCAGCACCAACAATACTCTAGAAACTCGGCACTGTTCAGGACAAAGCAGCCGCCTTGATTGTCACCCCATTCACCACCTTAAACATTCACTCCCTTCACCACTGACGCACAGTGGCAGTAGTGTGTACCATCTACCAGATGCACTGCTGCAACTCACCAAGGCTCCGCAGACAGCACCTTCCAAACCGAAGACCTCCACCACCTTGAAGGACAAGGGCTGCAGATGCATGGAAACACCACCATGTGCAAGCTCCCCTCCAAGTCACACACCATCTGATCTGCAAATATATCGCTGTTCATTCACTGATGCTGGGTCAAGATCCTGGATCTCCCTTCCTAACAGCACTGTGGGTGTACCTACACCACATGGAGTGCAGCAATTCGAGAAGGGAGCTCACCGCCACCTTGTCAAGGACAATTAGGGATGGGTAACAAATTCTGGACTTGTCAGTGTCGCTCACATCCCATGAAAGAATATGCCTCATCTTATACTCAATTATCCTCTGAATGCAGCTCAACCCTCTATTTGCTCCAACTATCACTTCACAGCATTGCTGCTGTACCTTTAGAGATCTGTGCACTAGAACATCCAGATCTCTGCTCAAAATTATTTTCTTTTTTCCACCTGCTTTAATGTTTTTCCCTGAAGGGTGTATGAATGTTGAGCATTCGCCCTGTCCACATGAATAACACTGCACTTACCCAAATTAAACATCATTTACCAGTCATGAACCCAATCTCCCAACACATTAAGATCAGCCTGAAACAGTCGAGTATCGTCTACAGTCTAAACACTCGCACAGATCTTCAAATCATCTGTCAATTTACAGATGGTGCCCCCTCCACCTACATCCAGATCATTAATAAAAATAATAAAGAGCAACAGTCCCAACACCGATCCCTGTGAGATACCATTGGTGACTGGTCTCCAAACAGATCCAGATCCATCTGTAACTACTTTCTGCCTACGTCGTGCCAGTCAGTTCCCAATCCAGATCAATATATTACCACTGATACCAGGGACTTTAATCTTATAGAGAAGCCTCTTGTGTGGAACCTTATCAAAATCTTTTGAATGAGATCAGCTAATTGAACACAGGCTGAGGATTAGGCCTAGGCCTGTCCTGCTCTGTGCATGGGTCGCAGGACCAAACAAGGTGAGATCAGCTCACTGAGCACAGGCCCATCCTGCTCTATATGGTGCTCAGTACCTCACCAAATGAGAATAACTAACACACCACAGGCCATGGAGCCTCGGCCCATCCTTCTCTGATTGTGGTTCAGTGCCAACCAGGTAAGATCAGCTAATTCAGCACAGGCCGGAGATGGAAGCTGGACCTTTCCTGCTCTGGGGACTCCGTACCATACCAGGTGCGATGAAGTAAAATACCACAGGCCGGGGATGGAGCCTGAGATTTCCCTGTTCTGTGTGGGGCTCTGTACAACAACGTGTGAGAAGAACTATCATCCCTCAGGCTGAGGAAGGAGCCTGGGCCCATTCTGTTCTGTGTGGCTCCTACCACACTGAGTGGGATCAGTTAACTCAACACAGGCCATGAATATAACCAGGCCCTTTCCTGCTCCGTGTGGCTCAGTATCACACCAGGTGGCATCAGCTAACACAGCACAGGCTGGGGCTGGAGCTGGAGCCTGGGCCCGTCCTGCTCTGTGGGTTCAGTAACAACCCGTAAGATGAACTTTTTTCAAAAGACTTCAGTGTATTTAACTCTGTCCAACACTGTGAGGCAGCTTTCTGTGTTTATAAAGAGTGTAATTTATTGACTGGTCTCTTGGATCAAACAGGGTAACAGACAGAGGTCTGTGTGCAGAGGGTTTGGAGGTGAGCTCTGATTCCTAACCCTTTCTGGACTGTGAGGAATAAAGAATGAATGAGAGAGAGAGAATGTGGGAGAAGGGATGATGGAAGAATTTGTCCGTGAACCTGATTAAAAGTGGCTCAAACTCAAGATAATATTAAGATATCAAGAGCAGAACATTAACATAATCTGAGTTCCGCGATCTGGTCGGGTCCCATTCCCCTGAAGTGAGGAATGAACGGGTGGGGAAATTCCGCCTGGAGTTATATTTGTCTCCAATGAAGATGAGTTCACAGTGAGGATGGAATAGCTCAGTTGGGAGAACACTAGATTGAAAAACCAGGATACAATCCCTGGTTTCATCAGTTTTAATTTGGTGTCTCCATCAGTTTAAGTAGAGAGAATCAGAGGGGAGATTTTCCACTCTTGATCCCATGGGCTGAATTTTAAACTAACGGTGCGGCTCTCGGCAGAGGCACCGGAAGCGGGTGTCATCACCACACGAGTGAAATGTGGCCGACCGACCCCGATCACGGAGCAGCCGACCAATTAATGAAGGGGAGGCGTGGGGCCCATGTAAACAAGGACCAGAGGCAGGGAACGAGGCACCGATGGCACCGACATCTGACACAACGGCAGGTGCTGGCACCATATTGAAAGGGCTGCCAGACCTGCATTCACTGCTGCCTGGTTTAAAGGAGTGTCTTCCTGAGAGCCCTCTGCTGTCCCAGGACCCGTTCTGCTGCCTCTGCTGTCCCAGAACCCCTTCTGCTGCCTCTGCTGCCCCAGGACCCGTTCTGCTGCCTCTGCTGCCCCAGGATCCGTTCTGCTGCCTCTGCTACCCCAGGATCTGTTCTGCTGCCTCTACTGCCCCAGGACCCGTTCTGCTGCCCCAGGACCCGTTCTGCTGCCTCTGCTGCCCCAGGACCCATTCTGCTGCCCCAGGATCCGTTGTGCTGCCTCTGCTGCCCCAGGACCCATTCTGCTGTCTCTGCTGCCCCAGGATCCGTTCTGCTGCCCCAGGACCCATTCTGCTGCCCCAGGATCCGTTCTGCTGCCTCTGATGCCCCAAGACCTATTCTGCTGCCTCTGCTGCCCCAGGACCTGTTCTGCTGCATCTGCTGCCCCAGGACCCGTTCTGCTGCCTCTGCTGCCTGATAGGTAAGGAGCTGAATGCGAGCCTGCAGTGACCATGGTCCCACAGTTTAGCGATGCCTTCCTGCAGGTTCGCCTCCAGGTGGCAAGAGATAGGTGGAAGATCCTCTTTCCCAGGGATGGGAGGTGAAGACCTGCCCACCTGACCAAGTAAAGCTGGCTGGAGATAGTAGGTGAAGTCAGCAGCTGTGGGGTCACCCCCAGGACATGGATCCAGTGCAGGAAGTGGGTCAATGACCTGATCCAGGCTGCTCAGGTGAGAACTCCAAACACTTTGGACCCTTTGGACATTGCATGTGGCAGAGTGAGAGGGAGTGTTTGGTGGAAAGGGAGTGACCACTAAGTCATGTGTATTGGGGAAGGGCAGCAGGACATGCTGCCTGAGGCTTGGCTGCATCTCGGTGAGAGGTGCACGTCAGTCATTGTATAAACTCACACAGTCCCTCGAGAGGGGGCCGCATGCAGGAGGAATACGTGTGTCCCCATCATGGACTGCTGGACTATCACCATCAGAGATGTTGGGCTTGTCCCCGCTGGGAGACTAACTTTGTTCATCATAGTGGCTGCAGGAGAAGACAGCCCACAATCGGAAAGAGCGTGTCAAGACTGGCGGTGGAGTGCCTTATCTCCGTGTTCTCATCCCGATGGAGGAGGAGGCCATGGAACAGGCCGGGCAGCAAGGCAGCTGCTCCATAGCTGATGGAGAGACAGGGTCACCTACCCAAGAGAGTGACTGAACATCTCCTGGGGCACAAGGGAGCATCCGCTGCAAAGGAACCACACTGCACATCTGTTCACCACTGCATCAATGGAGCTGCACAGTAGGGGTGGTTGGAATGTCGCGATGGGCAGACCCTAACCCTTCAATGTCACTGTTTTCTCATGCAGGCTAGGATGAACGACAAGCATGAAGAGCTGGAGAGACTGGGGGACAGCCGGACACCTCTGAGGAGGAGTGGGAGCCTCAGAGGGTGCACCGTCACATCATTCCCCTGCACCCTCCACCAGCACAGAAACCCTCACTCGGTGGGAATCCACTCGCTGTTAGATTTGGTCACACAAGCTGGTGAGCACGTCACAGACAGGCCCGGGCAGCTGACGGAGGCTGTGACAGCCGAGGCCACTGGCAGTTGGGAGTCTGTGGGAGGCCAGGCCCATGCTGAGTCCCAGGCTGATGACGTGCCTCTGGTGTCACCAGCAACACGGGAAATGCTGCAGCTGCAGCAAGAGGTCAGGCAACATCTGGCAGAGTTGCCGGAGGTTATGTGCACCCAAGCTCGGATGATGGAGGAGTCCATCCAGGCCTTGCATGCTGTACAGTCTCCGATGGGGGTGTGTCTGGCTTCCTTCCTTGAGAGATTGGTGACTCTGATGGAGAGCCAGATCCAGCCGACCAATCAGTGGCTGCCGGAGATGTGCGCAGACCTGCACTCCATCACTTTGTCCATGAGCTCCATCCAGTGGTGACAAGGCGAGAGGGGGGACGAGGCACCTGAACTCTCCACCAGGTCCACGTCCCTCTCAGGTCAGCAGGGAGGTACAAGTG